>NC_081782.1:270000-285000 GCF_963082965.1 Carassius carassius | reverse complement strand
CACTTGTGATCGATAGGATACATCTTCATTCACTGCTACGAACTGATGGCGGTCATATAAGTACGATTTAAACCATGCTAATGCACTTCCACTGATGCCAACAAGTGTTAAAGTCTATGCAAAAGAATGTTGTGGTCAATTGTGTCAAACGCAGCACTAAGATCCAATAAAACTAATAGAGAGATACACCCACGATCAGATGATAAGAGCAGATCATTTGTAACTCTAAGGAGAGCAGTCTCAGTACTATGATACGGTCTAAATCCTGACTGGAAATCCTCACATATACCATTTTTCTCTAAGAAGGAATATAATTGTGTGGATACCACCTTTTCTAGTATCTTGGACAGAAAAGGGAGATTCGAGATTGGTCTATAATTAACTAGTTCTTTGGGGTCAAGTTGTGGTTTTTTGATGAGAGGCTTAATAACAGCCAGTTTGAAGGTTTTGGGGACATATCCTAATGACAATGAGGAATTAATAATAGTCAGAAGAGGATCTATGACTTCTGGAAGCACCTCTTTCAGGAGCTTAGATGGTATAGGGTCTAACATGCATGTTGTTGGTTTAGATGATTTAACAAGTTTATACAATTCTTCCTCTCCTATGGTAGAGAATAAGTGGAACTGTTCCTCAGGGGGTCTATAGTGCACTGTCTGATGTGATACTCTAGCTGACGGCTGAATGGTTGCAATTTTATCTCTAATAGTATCGATTTTAGAAGTAAAGTAGTTCATAAAGTCATTACTGCTGTGGTGTTGGGAAATGTCAACACTTGTTGAGGCTTTATTTTTCGTTAATTTAGCCACTGTATTGAATAAATACCTGGGGTTATGTTTGTTTTCTTCTAAAAGAGAAGAAAAGTAATCGGATCTAGCAGTTTTTAATGCTTTTCTGTAGGATATGTTACTTTCCCGCCAAGCAATACGAAATACCTCTAGTTTTGTTTTCCTCCAGCTGCGCTCCATTTTTCGGGCTGCTCTCTTTAGGGTGCGAGTATGCTCATTATACCATGGTGTCAAACTGTTTTCCTTAACCTTCCTTAAGTGTAAAGGAGCAAGTTTATTTAAAGTGTTAGAAAAGAGAGAGTCCATAGTTTCTGTAACATCATCAAGTTGTTCTGAGGTTTTGGATATGCTAAGGAATTTGGATACATCAGGAAGATAACTTAAAAAGCAGTCTTTTGTGGTAGAAGTGATGGTTCTACCATACTTGTAACAAGAAGTAGAATTTACAATTTTGGCTATATGAAGTTTGCAAAGAACTAAATAATGATCTGAGATATTATCACTTGGCTGCATAATTTCAACACCATCAACATCAATTCCATGTGACAGTATTAAATCTAGAGTATGATTTCGACAATGAGTAGGTCCTGAAACGTGTTGTCTAACCCCAATAGAGTTCAGAATGTCTATAAATGCTGATCCCAATGCATCTTTTTCATTATCAACATGGATATTAAAATCACCAACTATTAAAACTTTATCTGCAGCCAGAACTAACTCGGATGTAAAATCACCAAACTCTTTAATAAAGTCTGTATGGTGCCCTGGTGGCCTGTATACAGTAGCCAGTACAAACATAACAGGGGATTTATCATTAACATTTTGTTTCTTTGGATAATGTTATATGAAGCACCATTACTTCAAACGAGTTATACTTGAAGCCTGCCCTCTGAGAAATCCTGAAAACGTTGTTATAAATTGAAGCAACACCTCCACCTTTGCCTTTTAGACGTGGCTCATGTTTATAACAGTAATCTTGGGGGGTGGACTCATTTAAAATAATGTAATCATCAGGTTTTAGCCAGGTTTCTGTCAAACAGAGTACATCTATATTATGATCAGTGATCATATTATTTACAAAAAGTGTTTTCGTAGAAAGGGATCTGATATTCAATAAGCCAAGCTTTATCATTTGTTTATCCATATTGCTTCTGTTTTTTATTTGTTGAACCTCAATTAAATTGTTAATCTTAACTTAGTTTGGACGTTTTTTGTTTCTAGTTTGGGGAACAGACACAGTCTCTATAGTGTGATATCTAGGTGAAAAAGTCTCTATGTGCTGAGAATTAACTGACCTCTGTGACGGGAGGCAGCTAGCAGACGGTCGGTTTAGCCAGTCTGTCTGCTTCCTGACCTGGGCCCCAGTCAGTCAAGTATAAACACTAAGACTATTTGCCATATTTCTAGAGAGAAGAGTGGCGCCACCCCAGGAGGGATGAAGACCATCTCTTTTAAACAGGTCAGGTCTGCCCCAAAAGCTCGTCCAATTGTCTATGAAACCTATGTTATTCTGTGGGCACCACTTAGACATCCAGCCATTGAGTGATGACAATCTGCTATGCATCTCATCACTACGGTAAGCAGGGAGGGGACCAGAGCATATTACAGTGTCTGACATTGTGCTTGCAAGTTCACACACCTCTTTAATGTTATTTTTAGCTGCCTCACTGTCACCCAGTTGCCCTGCTGCAAGGGCTCTGTTTCCGGAACCGAACAATGTACAGGAATCCCTGAGCTAGACGCATCCAAAGCCGTATCTAGAGCCCTAACATTTTTACTGTCCTCAATTAAAGTTTGGATGTGTGTCTCTAATTCTGAAATCTTCTCTGTCAGCCTAACTATTTCCCTGCATTTATCACATGTGAATCCCTCATCAGCGACAGAGATAGATAAACTGTACATGTGGCAAGAGGTGCAAGAAACAATGATAGGAGAAGCCATTACTCACCGTGCTTGATGAAACTTCTTACTGCGGTTGTTTGATGAACTTGTGAAAAACTGGAGCGAGGGAGAGGAGAAAAGAAAACAGCGATAGGTTCGAATGAAGATGCTAATGACAAGCTAACGAGTGCTAACGCTTTGCAGGTGTATTGCACTAACGGAAATAAAATAAAAGTGAACGATCAAAGTTAATCTGATAAGATTGATCGATAATATCAGAAATATG
Source organism: Carassius carassius (assembly GCF_963082965.1). NCBI lineage: Eukaryota > Metazoa > Chordata > Actinopteri > Cypriniformes > Cyprinidae > Carassius > Carassius carassius. Next base: position 282,045 of record NC_081782.1, on the reverse strand, counting down.
GTGTGAATTAAGTTATATTTTACCACTTTAAAAAACAGAGAGTGATAGTAAGATAAAGATTCTAGAGAAAAAATAAAATGAAGGATCAAACGCCCACTGATGCTCCAGAAGGAAAAACCATGCACTGAAGGAAATATTATGCCCCTTTTGACAAGATGTTATATTGTTCTTGGGTGTCCCCAGAATGAGTATGTGAAGTTTCAGCAGATCATTTATGGTAACAGCTGGAAAATTTCATTTTTGGGGCATGTCTAAAAAACGGCTGTTTGTAAATGAAAATGAGTTGCATATTTGGCCCGTCTCCAGAAGAGGGCGTCACTTACATGTCTCTCTGCAGAGCACATCTACAGCTGAAACTGGCTGGTAGAAGCAACATAACTGAGAGCAAGGAACCGGTGTTTAGCCTTCCATATAGGAAGCCAAATGCACTGAAAGTGGGACGCGATGTTACAGAGCTCGGCCATGCTGACCTTTTGCGGGGGGGCTTCTGAACAGAATAGAGAGATTTTTCTTATTTTACCTAGATAACATTTTTTCATTTAGCACTGCCGTTCACAAGCTATAAAAGAAATTTACATGTTTCCCAGAAGTCCCTGATTTTCAAATTAAAAATGTTTTCACCCCCGGCTCTTGATGCATGGTTTCTCCTTCTGGAGCATCAGAGAGGATTTGGACCTTCTGCAATAGCTGTGTTTGAGTCTCTCAGTTGTCCTCAGAGTGAAAAGATGGATCTCAAAATCATGCAGTCATTGTTGGAGAGGGTTCAAATACACAGAAATGCTGGAAAAACAAAGAATTAGTGAGAGCTGAAGGGTTTTTCTGAAGAAGAGACTCGTGAAACACAAAAACACAGCTGTGGATCATTTGGCTAACAACACAGTATTGAGAGTCAAGGGGATGTTAACTTTTGTCATTTTTATAAATTCAACTAGTATTTTCTCTTCTGGACTATATGTAAACATATTTTATGTGAAATATCTTCTTCAGGTCAGTACTAAATGAAAAATAACATGCATGTTGTATGATCCCTTTTATTTTTGTAAAATAATTAATTAAATGTATATGACATTTTTATTTTATTTTCTAGCAGTGAAGAACCACAATAAAATATATTTTTAAAATTATTTGTAAAAATTATTTCAGGGGCTAGAAAAAACACTTACAGTCTTATAGTTTATAGACCACATTTAGGGCTTATTCATTATTTTTATTCAGATGTATTATGTTCACACGTTACAGACAACAAATTAAGTTGCTTGATTTTTCTTCAAATCTGAAATGTATATTTATTTTCTTGGACTGAAATATATGGAGGACAAAAAATATTTTTAAATGCTTTAAAATCATATTTATATATAGTATATATATAGCAGTATGGGCTGGATGATTACTTTTATAATGTTTATAAAACAGATGTCAGAGAAATGTTAGAAGAATGTTAGCTAAAAGTCAGACAGTCAACTAAACAGAACATTTTATTTGCACTCTACAGTATCAGACACATTCTGGGATCGATCTGGGGATAATATGTGTTCTCTGAGTGACTGACCTGCGCTCGTCTCTGTACCACTCATACTCCGGCTGAGGAACAGCAGACGCCTCACAGTGCAGGACTCCAGCCTGTCCCACCGGCGTCTCTGAGCTCCGCACCTCCTTAATGTACGGCGGGTCTGTGGAGTCATATATCAGTCTGACCAAACACAGTCTGATCAAACACAGTTGTATCTCAGACAGTCTGATCTCACACAGTCTGATCTAACACAGTCTGATCAAACACAGTGTGATCTTACACAGTCTGATCTAACACAGTCTGATCTCAAACAGTCTGATCTCACACAGTCTGATCTAACACAGTCTGATCAAACACAGTCTGATCTAACACAGTCTGATCTTACACAGTCTGATCTAACACAGTCTGATCTAACACAGTCTGATCTCAAACAGTCTGATCTCACACAGTCTGATCTCAAACAGTCTGATCTCACACAGTCTGATCTCACACAGTCTGATCTAACACAGTCTGATCAAACACAGTCTGATCAAACACAGTCTGATCTTACACAGTCTGATCTAACACAGTCTGATCTAACACAGTCTGATCTCAAACAGTCTGATCTCACACAGTCTGATCTAACACAGTCTGATCTAACACAGTCTGATCTCACACAGTCTGATCTCACACAGTCTGATCAAACACAGTCTGATCTAACACAGTCTGATCTCACACAGTCTGATCTCACACAGTGTCTAATGTCTTTGTCTTAATGACAGCTAGTCTGATCTCACACACAAAGTCTGACCTAACACTGATCTAACACAGTCCGGATCTCACACAGTCGTATTTCACACAGTCTGATCAAACACAGTCTAATCTAACACACACAGGATGAGACACACACAGTCTGATCTCACACACACAGTCTGATCTAACACTGATCTAACACAGTCTGATCTCACACAGTCGTATTTCACACAGTCTGATCTAACACAGTCTGATCTCACACAGTCTGGTCTCACACAGTCTGATCAAACACAGTCCGGATCTCACACAGTCTGATCAAACACAGTCTGATCGCACACACACAGGATGAGACACACACAGTCTGATCTAACACAGTCTGATCTCACACAGTCTGATCTAACACTGATCTAACACAGTCTGATCTAACACAGTCTGATCAAACACAGTCTGATCTAACACTGATCTAACACAGTCTGATCTAACACAGTCTGATCTCACACAGTCTGATCTAACACTGATCTAAACAGTCTGATCTAAAACTGATCTAACACAGTCTGATCTAACACAGTCTGATCAAACACAGTCTGATCTAACACAGTCTGATCTAACACAGTCTGATCTAACACTGATCTAACACAGTCTGATCTAACACAGTCTGATCTCACACAGTCTGATCTAACACAGTCTGATCTCACACAGTCTGATCTAACACTGATCTAACACAGGCTGATCTAACACAGTCGTATTTCACTCAGTCTGATCTAACACTGATCTAACACAGTCTGATCTAACACAGTCTGATCTAACACAGTCTGATCTCACACAGTCTGATCTCACAGTCTGATCTCACAGTCTGATCTCACACAGTCTGATCAAACACAGTCTGATCTAACACAGTCTGATCTCACACAGTCTGATCTCACACAGTGTCTAATGTCTTTGTCTTAATGACAGCTAGTCTGATCTCACACACAAAGTCTGACCTAACACTGATCTAACACAGTCCGGATCTCACACAGTCGTATTTCACACAGTCTGATCAAACACAGTCTGATCTAACACACACAGGATGAGACACACACAGTCTGATCTCACACACACAGTCTGATCTAACACTGATCTAACACAGTCTGATCTCACACAGTCGTATTTCACACAGTCTGATCTAACACAGTCTGATCTCACACAGTCTGGTCTCACACAGTCTGATCAAACACAGTCCGGATCTCACACAGTCTGATCAAACACAGTCTGATCGCACACACACAGGATGAGACACACACAGTCTGATCTAACACAGTCTGATCTCACACAGTCTGATCTAACACTGATCTAACACAGTCTGATCTAACACAGTCTGATCAAACACAGTCTGATCTAACACTGATCTAACACAGTCTGATCTAACACAGTCTGATCTCACACAGTCTGATCTAACACTGATCTAACACAGTCTGATCTAAAACTGATCTAACACAGTCTGATCTAACACAGTCTGATCTAACACAGTCTGATCTAACACTGATCTAACACAGTCTGATCTAACACTGATCTAACACAGTCTGATCTAACACAGTCTGATCTAACACTGATCTAACACAGTCTGATCTAACACAGTCTGATCTAACACAGTCTGATCTCACACAGTCTGATCTAACACAGTCTGATCTCACACAGTCTGATCTCACACAGTCTGATCTCACACAGTCTGATCAAACACAGTCTGATCTAACACAGTCTGATCTCACACAGTCTGATCTCACACAGTGTCTAATGTCTTTGTCTTAATGACAGCTAGTCTGATCTCACACACAAAGTCTGACCTAACACTGATCTAACACAGTCCGGATCTCACACAGTCGTATTTCACACAGTCTGATCAAACACAGTCTGATCTAACACACACAGGATGAGACACACACAGTCTGATCTCACACACACAGTCTGATCTAACACTGATCTAACACAGTCTGATCTCACACAGTCGTATTTCACACAGTCTGATCTAACACAGTCTGATCTCACACAGTCTGGTCTCACACAGTCTGATCAAACACAGTCCGGATCTCACACAGTCTGATCAAACACAGTCTGATCGCACACACACAGGATGAGACACACACAGTCTGATCTAACACAGTCTGATCTCACACAGTCTGATCTAACACTGATCTAACACAGTCTGATCTAACACAGTCTGATCAAACACAGTCTGATCTAACACTGATCTAACACAGTCTGATCTAACACAGTCTGATCTCACACAGTCTGATCTAACACTGATCTAACACAGTCTGATCTAAAACTGATCTAACACAGTCTGATCTAACACAGTCTGATCAAACACAGTCTGATCTAACAGAGTCTGATCTAACACTGATCTAACACAGTCTGATCTAACACTGATCTAACACAGTCTGATCTAACACAGTCTGATCTCACACAGTCTGATCTAACACAGTCTGATCTAACACAGTCTGATCTCACACAGTCTGATCTAACACTGATCTAACACAGGCTGATCTAACACAGTCGTATTTCACTCAGTCTGATCTAATACTGATCTAACACAGTCTGATCTAACACAGTCTGATCTAACACTGATCTAACACAGTCTGATCTAACACAGTCTGATCTAACACTGATCTAACACAGTCTGATCTAACACAGTCTGATCTCACACAGTCTGATCTCACACAGTCTGATCTAACACAGTCTGATCTCACACAGTCTGATCTAACACAGTCTGATCTAACACAGTCTGATCTAACACAGTCTGATCTCACACAGTCTGATCTAACACAGTCTGATCTCACACAGTCTGATCTAACACAGTCTGATCTAACACAGTCTGATCTAACACAGTCTGATCTCACACAGTCTGATCTAACACTGATCTAACACAGTCTGATCTCACACAGTCATATTTCACACAGTCTTATCAAACTCAGTCTGATCTCACACAGTCTGATCTAACACTGATCTAACACAGGCTGATCTAACACAGTCGTATTTCACTCAGTCTGATCTAATACTGATCTAACACAGTCTGATCTAACACAGTCTGATCTAACACTGATCTAACACAGTCTGATCTAACACAGTCTGATCTAACACTGATCTAACACAGTCTGATCTAACACAGTCTGATCTCACACAGTCTGATCTCACACAGTCTGATCTAACACAGTCTGATCTCACACAGTCTGATCTAACACAGTCTGATCTAACACAGTCTGATCTCACACAGTCTGATCTCACACAGTCTGATCTAACACAGTCTGATCTCACACAGTCTGATCTAACACAGTCTGATCTAACACAGTCTGATCTAACACAGTCTGATCTCACACAGTCTGATCTAACACTGATCTAACACAGTCTGATCTCACACAGTCATATTTCACACAGTCTTATCAAACTCAGTCTGATCTCACATATCTACTCACAGTTCACCACCACGTTGACGTATTTGACATCAGGAATGGAGACGTCATTGCTCGCTTTACACTCGTAACGTCCGGCCTGAGAGCGAACGATCCCAGAGATCTCCAGATACTCTCCCACGTCCAGAGGCTCGGCTGAGAAACACACACACACACACACACACACACACACACACACACACACACACACATTCATCACTGTCCAGCAGAGGGTGCATGTGAGGCTCCTCAGACACCTGCGTCACATCACTAACCTCAGCACTAACATCAAATATAATAAAATAACACCAACAAACCAGACCTGATCGAACAGAATCACACTTAATAAAACAAACAGCTGCTGAGACTGAGCTGAAGGTGACAGAATATGAGCAACAGATTCAGAACATCAGGGCGACAGGAGCTTCAGTGATCAGATCATGTTCATCATTAATTAAAACATTATCTCTCTCTCTCTCTCACACACACACAGACACACACAGACACACACACACACACACACACTAAATTCAGACTCTCTCTCTCACACACACACCGATCTGGTCAGCTTTTCATCAGGAAATTGAAAAGCGTTTCAGGACACAAGTGTGGGGGGGGGGGCTCGTTTGCATATTCATGTTTTATTCATAAGCATCATTTACCACAGTGAGGCACAATGCATTTATTTAGTGAATAATAATTTATGTAAAACCATGAAATTGGCAAAGTTCAGCAAAACCGAAAGATCACAGACACAAACAATAAATACATAAAATGTTCACACACACACACACACACACACACACACACACCTCCTGATTCTCATTCTCACTTATTCATGTCAACACACTTGTGTTGTAGTTTATTTCTCAAACACACACACACACAAACACACACAAACACTAAACTCAGACTCTCTCTCTCTCTCTCACACACACACACACACACACACACACACAAACACACACAAACACTAAACTCAGACTCTCTCTCTCTCTCTCTCTCTCTCTCTCTCACACACACACACACACACGTGATGTGATTTCGATTAATACTGATTCTTTCTTATGCAGTGTTAATGATCAGGATGAACATACATGAGATAATAAGAGCAGATGTTTGGGGAAACTGTCCATGTGTACAGTAACACACGTGCTCTGTGTGTGTGTGTGTGTGTCAGTGAACAGCAGACTGGAGCAGTTTGTGTGTGTGTTGATCCCTAACATGAATTCTTTAGTGTAAACGTGTGTGATTAGAGCAGATCGTGCGGCTGAAGTGGATAAACTTCTGCTGACATCTTTCGTCTGAACACGAATCTGAAGCCTCTATTAACCGAGAGAAGAAATGTGAGCTGGACATGTTTTCAAAGACATTTTCAATCTTTAAGAAACACAACTGAAAGACTCGATCCCAGTCGTGTGATGCATGACTTCTCTGACTGAGCCGCTCAGAGCTGGTTAATGTTACAGCAGGCACTAATAACACTGGATTAATGTTCCAGCTGTTGTGTGAAGAACATTAACAGCACTGTTCCTTTAGTGAACCTCTGTGGAAAAGAGGATCTCCAACCATTACAGCATCGATCCACACACACACACACACACACACTAATCAAACCACAGCCGCTCCACATGAATCACACACACACTTCCCTCACTGACACTCAACTTCCTGTCTGACAGAAAGAGGACAAGCTGACAGAATCCAGGTCAGAGTGTTGAAGGTTCTTCTGAAGCACATGTGGACACTGAACCACGATCACATCAGACTGACAGAGTCTCCACAATTAGCACAGCAGGACACCCCCGGTGCTTTGTGCTCACAAGGTAGCTTTGGATGATGTTCTGTGGTTGCTAGGGTGTTTTGGGTGGTTGCTAGGGTGTTGTGGTTTATCTGCAGCACACATGGTTTAACAGGAGGTGTTCCAGCAGCTGATTGGCTGTCTCTCACCTGACGGGTTGAGCAGTCTCCAGGTGATGGAGGGATCTGGTCTCCCATTGGCCAAACACGTCAACGTCACGTTACTGCCCTCGTTTATAGTGATGTCTTCCGAAACTTTATAGATGACGGGAGGAACTGAGAAAGAAAAACAGAGCAGAACGACATGAGCGGGAAACACTGAGGTATGCTGGGAGATTTGTGGTCATACGTATACAGATACACACACATCAGAGTGTCGCTCATAAACATCCGCTTGACCTCGTAACACACACACGCACACAGACACACACACTCACACGCATGCATGCACACACACACACACACACACACAAACACACACACACACACACACACACGCACGCACGCACGCACACACACACACACACACACACAGACACACACACGCACGCACACACACACACACACACACACGAGCGTGAGCGTTTTCATTCAAACCTATCGCTGTTTTCTTTTCTCCTCTCCCTCGGTGAGCACGGTGAGTAATGGCTTCTCCCGTCATTGTTTCTTGCACCTCTTGCCACATGTACAGTTTATCTATCTCTGTCGCTGATGAGGGATTCACATGTGATAAATGCAGGGAAATAGTTAGGCTGACAGAGAAGATTTCAGAATTAGAGACACGCATCCAAACTTTAATTGAGGACAGTAAGAATGTTAGGGCTCTAGATACGGCTTTGGATGCGTCTAGCTCAGGGATTCCTGTACATTGTTCGGTTCCGGAAACAGAGCCCCTGCAGCAGGGCAACTGGGTGACGGTGAGGCAGCGTAGTCGTGGGTCAAAACACCGCTCTTCTGTTCCGATCAAAACATTAAACAGGTTCTCCCCACTCAGTGATGCACCCACTGAGAAACCTGATGAAAGTGCTCTAGTTATTGGTGATTCTATTGTACGGAACGTGAATATAGAGACACCAGCCACCATAGTCAAATGTTTACCGGGAGCCAGAGCGCCTGACATCTTGGCAAATTTAAAAGTGCTTGCTAATGCTAAACGTAAATACAGTAAGATTGTTATTCATGCCGGCGCTAATGATGTTCGACTTCGCCAGTCGGAGATCACTAATAATAACATTAAAGAGGTGTGTGAACTTGCAAGCACGATGTCAGACACTGTAATATGCTCTGGTCCCCTCCCTGCTTACCGTGGTGATGAGATGCATAGCAGATTGTCATCACTCAATGGCTGGATGTCTAAGTGGTGCCCACAGAATAACATAGGTTTCATAGACAATTGGACGAGCTTTTGGGGCAGACCTGACCTGTTTAAAAGAGATGGTCTTCATCCCTCCTGGGGTGGCGCCACTCTTCTCTCTAGAAATATGGCAAATAGTCTTAGTGTTTATACTTGACTAACTGGGGCCCAGGTCAGGAAGCAGACAGACTGGCTAAACCGACCGTCTGCTAGCTGCCTCCCGTCACAGAGGTCAGTTAATTCTCAGCACATAGAGACTTTTTCACCTAGATATCACACTATAGAGACTGTGTCTGTTCCCCGAACTAGAAAATACAAAAAAAGGCCAAACCAAGTTAAGATTAACAATTTAATTGAGGTTCAACAAATAAAAAACAGAAGCAATATGGATAAACAAATGATAAAGCTTGGCTTATTGAATATCAGATCCCTTTCTACGAAAACACTTTTTGTAAATAATATGATCACTGATCATAATATAGATGTACTCTGTTTGACAGAAACCTGGCTAAAACCTGATGATTACATTATTTTAAATGAGTCCACCCCCCAAGATTACTGTTATAAACATGAGCCACGTCTAAAAGGCAAAGGTGGAGGTGTTGCTTCAATTTATAACAACGTTTTCAGGATTTCTCAGAGGGCAGGCTACAAGTATAACTCGTTTGAAGTAATGGTGCTTCATATAACATTATCCAAAGAAACAAATGTTAATGATAAATCCCCTGTTATGTTTGTACTGGCTACTGTATACAGGCCACCAGGGCACCATACAGACTTTATTAAAGAGTTTGGTGATTTTACATCCGAGTTAGTTCTGGCTGCAGATAAAGTTTTAATAGTTGGTGATTTTAATATCCATGTTGATAATGAAAAAGATGCATTGGGATCAGCATTTATAGACATTCTGAACTCTATTGGTGTTAGACAACACGTTTCAGGACCTACTCATTGTCGAAATCAAACTCTAGATTTAATACTGTCACATGGAATTGATGTTGATGGTGTTGAAATTATTCAGCCAAGTGATGATATCTCAGATCATTATTTAGTTCTGTGCAAAATTCATATAGCCAAAATTGTAAATTCTACTTCTTGTTACAAGTATGGAAGAACCATCACTTCTAACACAAAAGACTGCTTTTTAAGTTATCTTCCTGATGTATCCAAATTCCTTAGCATATCCAAAACCTCAGAACAACTTGATGATGTAACAGAAACTATGGACTCTCTCTTTTCTAGCACTTTAAATAAACTTGCTCCTTTACGCTTAAGGAAGGTTAAGGAAAACAGTTTGACACCATGGTATAATGAGCATACTCGCACCCTAAAGAGAGCAGCCCGAAAAATGGAGCGCAGCTGGAGGAAAACAAAACTAGAGGTATTTCGTATTGCTTGGCGGGAAAGTAACATATCCTACAGAAAAGCATTAAAAACTGCTAGATCCGATTACTTTTCTTCTCTTTTAGAAGAAAACAAACATAACCCCAGGTATTTATTCAATACAGTGGCTAAATTAACGAAAAATAAAGCCTCAACAAGTGTTGACATTTCCCAACACCACAGCAGTAATGACTTTATGAACTACTTTACTTCTAAAATCGATACTATTAGAGATAAAATTGCAACCATTCAGCCGTCAGCTACAGTATCACATCAGACAGTGCACTATAGACCCCCTGAGGAACAGTTCCACTCATTCTCTACTATAGGAGAGGAAGAATTGTATAAACTTGTTAAATCATCTAAACCAACAACATGCATGTTAGACCCTATACCATCTAAGCTCCTGAAAGAGGTGCTTCCAGAAGTCATAGATCCTCTTCTGACTATTATTAATTCCTCATTGTCATTAGGATATGTCCCCAAAACCTTCAAACTGGCTGTTATTAAGCCTCTCATCAAAAAACCACAACTTGACCCCAAAGAACTAGTTAATTATAGACCAATCTCGAATCTCCCTTTTCTGTCCAAGATACTAGAAAAGGTGGAATCCACACAATTATATTCCTTCTTAGAGAAAAATGGTATATGTGAGGATTTCCAGTCAGGATTTAGACCGTATCATAGTACTGAGACTGCTCTTCTTAGAGTTACAAATGATCTGCTCTTATCATCTGATCGTGGGTGTATCTCTCTATTAGTTTTATTGGATCTTAGTGCTGCGTTTGACGCAATTGACCACAACATTCTTTTGCATAGACTTTAACACTTTGTTGGCATCAGTGGAAGTGCATTAGCATGGTTTAAATCGTACTTATATGACCGCCATCAGTTCGTAGCAGTGAATGAAGATGTATCCTATCGATCACAAGTGCAGTATGGAGTACCTCAAGGCTCAGTACTAGGGCCGCTACTCTTCACGCTTTATATGTTACATTTGGGAGATATCATCAGGAAACATGGTGTTAGCTTTCACTGTTATGCTGATGATACTCAGCTCTATATTTCTTCGCAGCCCGGTGAAACACACCAATTTGAAAAACTAATGGATTGCATAGTCGATATAAAAAACTGGATGACGAGTAATTTCTTACTGCTAAATTCTGAAAAAACAGAGGTGTTAATTATAGGACCTAAAAACTCATCAGTTAGGAACCTAGGTGTGCTATTTGATCGCAATCTTTCCTTAGAAAGCCACGTTTCTAGCATTTGTAAAACTGCATTTTTCCATCTCAAAAATATATCTAAATTACGGCCTATGCTCTCAATGTCAAATGCAGAAATGTTAATCCATGCATTTCTGACCTCAAGGTTAGATTATTGTAATGCTTTATTGGGTGGTTGTTCTGCACGCTTAGTAAACAAACTACAGCTAGTCCAAAATGCAGCAGCAAGAGTTCTTACTAGAACCAGGAAGTATGACCATATTAGCCCGGTCCTGTCAACACTGCACTGGCTCCCTATCAAGCATCGCATAGATTTTAAAATATTGCTTATTACTTATAAAGCCCTGAATGGTTTAGCACCTCAGTATTTGAATGAGCTCCTTTTACATTATAATCCTCTACGTCCGCTACGTTCTCAAAACTCAGGCAATTTGATAATACCTAGAATATCAAAATCAACTGCAGGCGGCAGATCCTTTTCCTATTTGGCGCCCAAACTCTGGAATAACCTACCTAACATTGTTCGGGAGGCAGACACACTCTTGCAGTTTAAATCTAGATTAAAGACCCATCTCTGTAATCTGGCATACACATAACATACTAATATGCTTTTAT
>NC_081782.1:252500-255000 GCF_963082965.1 Carassius carassius | reverse complement strand
ATCTGAGACGATCTGAGATTATCTGAGACGATCTGAGATTATCTGAGATGAGCTGAGATTATCTGAGAGGATCTGAGACGATCTGAGATTATCTGAGACGATCTGAGATGACCTGAGATTATCTGAGACGATCTGAGATTTTCTGAGATGACCTGAGATTATCTGAGAGGATCTGAGACGATCTGAGATGATTTGAGACGATCTGAGATGACCTGAGATTATCTGAGACGATCTGAGATTATCTGAGATGACCTGACATTATCTGAGAGGATCTTAGACGATCAGAGACGATCTAAAGCTGGGCTCACACTGTGCGATTTTTTAAGTCTTTTAGGGTTGTAGTTGTCAGACTGTATGAACTGATAATCATCCCACACTGTGGGATCTCAGTTGTCATTAATGTCAGACTGTACGACAGTCAAGATGCGTTAAAAATGGGTGTGCGCAAGAAAACTTGTTTTACCGTATCAAGCCATACGTGTCATTACAGGTATATGAATGGCGTCAATATTGATGTATTTAAGAAGAATAGTACAAGCAGCACTACACACCCACATGAAACCAGCAGTGCAACCAGTGATTATCACAGCAAAGCTAACATATCACATGAGTTCCTTGAGCAGAGGACGAGAGCGCCGGAGTTTATGAGTTTAGAAGAAATCTCTAGCATTAATTCTGATTATGACATGTCTTGAACAACAAAGACAGTTTGACGTTCGTCAAAGGAGAAGTCACACTGCAGGATTGTGCGCCAAATCTTCTGACATCCAAATCTCTAAAATCTGATCACAACGGTGAATGAAAATGTCAAACTAACGATCAAAGACTAGGATTATAGGAATCTGTTAGGATTTTCTAAATTTGTCTCAGATGACCAAATCGTTGCTAAAATCGCACAGGGTTAAGTCTGGCTCACACTACAGGAGTTGTAAAATCATAACCGATTTTGAAATCTGGTTGCAGCACACACATAAGGAGAATCTTTGCAGATTATCTTCCCTCAGATATTTAACATGCACACACCACAAGATTTGAACATTGTGGCACATCACACACTGCAAGATATCATTAAGATTATCATGCCAGAGGGAAGCCGTACATCAGCTGTTTTGCGGTTTTGTGCATTGAATGTGAAAGTACTGACGTAATCATATAGCCATCATCATCCTGATTTGAATTCTAAATATCAAACATGTTTGATAATAATCGGGACTGCACCGATTTGTGTGCGAGCAGATCGGGAGGTGCAAGATTCGATCGGTGAACGCCTCACATTACCAGATAATCCATAAATCCAATAATAATTTTCTGATAAATCTAAAGCTGGGCTCACACTACAGGACTGAAAGACTAGCCGAATCACGGTGCTGCTCACACTACACAAGATCTGTTCTCATCTGTCGTCATATTGTCATAACTGTGTGCTTACTACACAACACAACGAACACACACTACACAACATTCAGTGAAGAGGCTTTCCCAACCATCAGAAAAAATTCTCGGGAGAAATTACAACGATTATAGGTCATTTCTTCAAGCATGGACGATCTTGAGGCTTTCTCTCAACATGAGATGAGAATGCATAAATGTTATAAGAATGTTCTATAAATATTATTTGAAGGATTTATTTATTTTTTAAGTTGTTGGAATGTGCCGTTAGTTGTGAACACGAATGTGATTTAGTTATTTACTTTATATCTGTCTTTATATCTTTATATAGTAAATTAAACTATTTTATTTAAACAGGTGAAATGAGGAGTCTGGAGAAACTAGAAGAACATGCCGTCACTGCAGGAGGAAACGATCTACAGAGATCATGATGATTATTATTATCTGTAAACACAGTTATTCTCCTGTTATTGATCATGTGACTGACGTGTGTTTCAGCTCATTCTGAGTTAGGAGTGTTCCTGACTGCAGCACAGAGATGAAGGTGAATCTGATGTGTGTGTGTGTGTGTGTGTGTGTGTGTGTGTGTGTTTTACTGCCTCCTCCTCAGAAGAGCGTGACAGAGAGAAAGTCTCTGAAAGGAAATAATTGGCAGCAACTTTTATGCAGCTTCATTTGCAAATTCTGAATTAATGAGTTCCATCTGTCCTCCATCTTCAGTAGTTTACTCAACACGCTTCAGACGTGTGTTAAAAGCTCCAGCAGTGGCTCTGGACGCCTCAGAGAAGATGCCTGACGCTAATTATAGAGGAAACACTGAACTGGATGAAGTGAACGCTCACCCGTCTGCCTCTTTAATCAAACCTAACGTGCCACTCACACCTCACAATAACTCACACATTCATACCAACATCACAGTCTTTCTCTGACTCCTCATGTGATGCTCTTAATTAACAGAGAAACAGCAGAAGAATCTCTGGCTTCACACCATCCTGCTTGTCTTCTGAACGACATGAAAGAGAGACGCTTTCCTCCATCTCTACACACACCTACAAACACACACACACACACACGCCAGCAGCGCTGCGGGAAAAACACAGAAATGATCCGT
>NC_081782.1:232500-247500 GCF_963082965.1 Carassius carassius | reverse complement strand
AATTAATATTACTCAATACTTAAATGTGTAATTACATTGTAACAATGACACCTTAAAATAAAGTGTAACCGAAATATCTTCTGCTGTGTTTCACGGACAAAAGAAAGAGTGTAAGTAAATGATGGGTGGACTGCTCCTTTAATGATGAAATACAGCTTCTAGTGACTCTTCTTTTGAAAAGTCTTCAAACAATTTGTTTAAAAACAATCACTAATTATTTGAGAGAGCATTTATTTAGATTATGATATATTTTCACCAGTAGGTGGCAGCGAATTGACTTGATTCTTTGCAAAGTGATTATACTTGATCATAATGTGTTTTCTTCACAAAATGATAAAGTAGATGTTTTCCTCCATTGTACTGATGGCTGAAAATAATTTTACACAGAACTAAAAATAATGAGTTTCCATGACATTCTTGTGTACTGCATTACTCAATGACATCAGTCATATTTACAGTTATAGTTCATCCGTTCTGCTCCAGTGAACGAGAATGACTCGACGGCGCTGCATTGCTCAGTGTAAACCATACACACGTCTCCAGTGTGAACAAACAGATCCACGCATCAATTCCTGCGTGAGCGGCGTCTGATGAAGAACACGTGAGCGAGCGTCTCTGCTGGCGCAGTATCGAACACTTCAGTCTGATATTAATCTGGACGACACAAACAGCTCAGAGAGAATCAGAGAAACAGCCTCTCGTCTCTGGAGGGATGAGAGATAAACAGCTAAACTAACCACTCGTCTGATATCAGATGCTGTGAGACAGATGATTAGAGCAGCCTCGAGACAGAGACAGACAGATTAGAGGAGATGGATGACGAGATTCAAGAGACAACCCAAAAAACACTGCAAATAATAGAAGAGAAACGCAAGAGAGAGGAGAGCAAGAGCAGAGAGAAACAGGAGGATGTGGAGTTGTGAGGATGAAGAACACATGCACTCTCTTCAATAAAACATAAGCCTCAGACAATCAATAGAGCTGCTGCTGCTTCTACATAAAAGAGAACAGCATGACTTTTCCAGCTCCACAGCGCTCAACCTGTCTCACTGCTCAACCTGTCTCACTGCTCAACCTGTCTCACTGCTCAACCCGTCTCACTGCTGTCCCACTGCTCAACCTGTCTCACTGCTGTCTCACTGCTCAACCTGTCTCACTGCTCAACCTGTCTCACTGCTGTCTCACTGCTCAACCCGTCTCACTGCTCAACCCGTCTCGCTGCTGTCTCACTACTCAACCCGTCTCACTGATGTCTCACTGCTCAACCCGTCTCACTGCTGTCTCACTGCTCAACCTGTCTCACTGCTGTCCCACTGCTCAACCCGTCTCACTGCTGTCTCACTGCTCAACCTGTCTCACTGCTCAACCTGTCTCACTGCTGTCTCACTGCTCAACCTGTCTCACTGCTGTCTCACTGCTCAACCCGTCTCACTGCTGTCTCACTGCTCAACCCGTCTCACTGCTGTCTCACTACTCAACCCGTCTCACTGATGTCTCACTGCTCAACCCGTCTCACTGCTGTCTCACTGCTCAACCTGTCTCACTGCTGTCCCACTGCTCAACCCGTCTCACTGCTGTCCCACTACTCGACCCGTCTCACTGATGTCTCACTACTCAACCCGTCTCATTGCTGTCTCACTGCTCAACCTGTCTCACTACTCAACCTCTCTCACTGATGTCTCACTACTCAACCTCTCTCACTGCTGTCCCACTGCTCAACCCGTCTCACTGCTTAACCCGTCTCACTGCTGTCTCACTACTCAACCTCTCTCACTGATGTCTCACTACTCAATCCGTCTCATTGCTGTCTCACTGCTCAACCTGTCTCACTGCTGTCTCACTACTCAACCTCTCTCACTGATGTCTCACTACTCAACCTCTCTCACTGATGTCTCACTACTCAACCAGTCTCACTGCTCAACCCGTCTCACTGCTGTCTCACTGCTCAACCCGTCTCACTGCTGTCTCACTGCTCAACCCCTCTCACTGCTGTTTCACTGCTCAACCCGTCTCACTGCTGTCTCATTACTCAACCCGTCCCACTGCTCAACCTGTCTCACTGCTGTCTCACTGCTCAACCTGTCCCACTGCTCAACCTGTCTCACTGCTGTCCCACTGCTCAACCTGTCTCACTGCTGTCTCACTGCTCAACCTGTCTCACTCCTCAACCTGTCTCACTGCTCTCACTCCTCAACCCGTCTCACTGCTCTCACTACTCGACCTGTCTCACTGCTGTCTCACTACTCAATCAGTCTCACTACTCAACCTCTCTCACGGATGTCTCACTACTCAACCAGTCTCACTGCTCAACCCGTCTCACTGCTGTCTCACTGCTCAACCCGTCTCACTGCTGTCTCACTCCTCAACCCGTCTCACTGCTGTTTCACTGCTCAACCCGTCTCACTGCTGTCTCATTACTCAACCCGTCTCACTGCTGTCCCACTGCTCAACCTGTCTCACTGCTGTCCCACTGCTCAACCTGTCTCACTGCTGTCTCACTGTTCAACCTGTCCCACTGCTCAACCTGTCTCACTGCTCAACCTGTCTCACTGCTGTCTCACTGCTCAACCCGTCTCACTGCTCAACCTGTCTCACTGCTCAACCTGTCTCACTGCTCTCACTCCTGAACCCGTCTCACTGCTCTCACTACTCGACCTGTCTCACTGCTGTCTCACTACTCAACCAGTCTCACTGCTCAACCCGTCTCACTGCTGTCTCACTGCTCAACCAGTCTCACTGCTCAACCCGTCTCACTGCTGTCTCACTGCTCAACCCGTCTCACTGCTGTCTCACTGCTCAACCAGTCTCACTGCTCAACCTGTCTCACTACTCAACCCATCTCACTGCTCAACCTGTCTCACCGCTCAACCTGTCTCACTGCTCATCCCGTCTCACTGCTCAACCTGTCTCACTGCTCAACCCGTCTCACTGCTGTCTCACTACTCAAGCCATCTCACTGCTCAACCCGTCTCACTGCTGTCTCACTACTCAACCCGTCTCACTGCTCAACCTGTCTCACTGCTCAACCCGTCTCACTGCTCAACCTGTCTCACTGCTCAACCTGTCTCACTGCTGAACCTGTCTCACTGCTGTCTCACTGCACAACCAGCTCCACCCACACGCCGCCTCTTTGCTTATTTTCGGTTGTCTTATGAGTGACGCACTGCCAGGATGGTGAAGGTTGGCTCCGCCCACTTTGGGCTTCAAAACGATCTTGAAAATACTACAGGTGATGTCACAGACACAATGTCCACCTTATTATACAGTCTATGGTCTCACTGCACACAAACCTGCTGTCTGTCACAATACTGCTGCAGAAACATCTAAACATCTTTAAATTCACCTGAGCATAAACATCTCACGCTCATGTTGAGTTCATGGATGTGACTATATTCAATAAGGATCATATAATATATCGTCTCTTGAGCAGAAACAGTCAAGCAGGTGAATTTGGTTTAAAGTTGTTTTACTGGAAGATTCTTGTTAAGAATAATTTTTTTGAAGATTGACTTCAAAATCAGTGATTTTACCCTCATGTTGTTAAGCAATAGTGTAGCCATTCAGGATCTATGCTTTATTAATAAAGCTCAGTGTTGACAGCAAGTCACTGAATGTTTCTGGGTATAATGTAAATTTATATAAATATTATGGCATTATATTACAGCATGTTATTATATAAAGCCAATTTGTTGAGCCGATGATGTACCCACAATGAGGGTAAAACCTCAAACACACACACAAACACACACACACACATGTATCTATTATGGAGATTTTTGTTGACTTCTATTGCTTTTACATTGAACTAAAAAAAATTTATTCTCTACTTACAGCCCTTTCAGCATTTCTACACTGCATGTATGGCATTATACTACAGCATGTTATATATAAATCTAAATTGTTGAGCTGATGATGTTTCCTCTAAACTCTCACACAAACCTTTTAGCATTTGTACATTTTTATTATTTATATTCTTCTAAATCTGTTTCCTCATTAAGACTGTGTGCTGAAAAAGAATTTGGCTTATATGTCCTAATGTCAACATTTAGTTACACAATGAGGGTAAAACCTCAAACACATACACAAGGCTGTAACCATGTCTTGAACACTGTGGGGGACCGACTTTACGTGTGTGTGTGTGTATTTGAGGTTTTACCCTCATTGTGGGTACATCATCAGCTCAACAAATTGACTTTATATAATAACATGCTGTAATATAATGCCATAATATTTATATAAATTTACATAGACAGAAACATTTAGTGACTTGCTTTCAACACTGCCCTTTATTAATAAAGCATAGATCCTGAATGGCTACACTATTTCTTAGCAACATGAGGGTA
Source organism: Carassius carassius (assembly GCF_963082965.1). NCBI lineage: Eukaryota > Metazoa > Chordata > Actinopteri > Cypriniformes > Cyprinidae > Carassius > Carassius carassius. Next base: position 243,157 of record NC_081782.1, on the reverse strand, counting down.
AAATCACTGATTTTGAAGTAAACTCACAGTTTCACGGTTTGTAGAGATGCACAGGTAACATAATTTACACATGCACCTTAAATCTTCCTCTCACTCTAAAAATAAAAGTCATATTTGATGAAAAAAGTGGAGCAGTTTGCATTACTGAATATATCTGTCTGCCATTTAACATTTCTGTCATAAAAAAGTTGACTAATATTAAATGATTTGCAACTTTATTCTTACCTCAATCTCTTCAACATTAAATGAACGATTCAGGCTGAAATCCATACTCTGCTTCTGTGAACAGTAAAACCCACATGATTTGATTCCTAAACCTACCTCTTACAGGAAACCTTCTGCATTTGTCCATTCTCAAAAAAACTTCATTCTGTATGATTTAAGAGCTTGTTTCCCCATGAGTCTTTGTACATTCAGGTTAAGTCCCCACCAGGATATAAAAACCTGCACACACACACACACGCTTTTACTCGGATATCTAAATGGGGACATTTCCTATTTTTTCATACAGCCAGTTAAAAAGTAATACTGTAACCCTTACCCACACACTAACTCATCTAACTTTATTTTATAAACAGTTTATTTACATTATTTTTATACTGTTTTTACAAATAAGGACATCCCCAAATGGAGAATTTGGTAGATTTGTTCAGGTTTAGCTTATTTCTGGGTACAAATTTGTCTGGATATGTACACACACACACACACACACACACAAACACAAACTCACACACTCACAAACACACACACACACACACACACACAAACACAAACACAAACTCACACACTCACAAACACACACACACAGTCCCATCAATGAAGGAATCAATAGTCGTGATGGTCTCCAGCGGATCTATTCAAGGACAAACCATGAGATGAAAGAGTTTCATTATTCTGATACGTATCTCACACATAGCTTCTCTCATCATGCTTGACCCTTTAAAGAGTACTGTTAAAGTACGCCAACTAACACACAAAGCAGACACAGTGATGTCTGTGCTCCAAACGCCAGCCGAACGACCCGAGGAGACTGATGTGACCCTCATGTGCACGGATCATTAACAGAGAATCTGCTCAATGTGTTCAGTGATGAGCCGGAGACATTCCACAGAAATACAACAGTGTTCAACACTGATAATAATCAGAAATGTTTCTCAAGCAGTAAATCATCATATTATTCTGATTTCTGAAGATCATGTGACACTGATCAAATAAATGCAGCCATGGTGAGCAGAAGAGGCATAAAACCAGTAAAGAATCGTACTGACTCCAAACTTCTGAACTATAGTATAATCACTGTTTTCTTTAGATATCTGTAGATATCATCTCTATACAGCCTATGGTTATTTTCTTCTGTGCCTTGGGTATTTTTTTATATATTGTATATACTTCATTTTATACGTTTTATTTTAGAATATTATTATTTTCTTGTATTTCTGTGCACTGTATGCTTCTGTCACCCAGACTAACTCCTCTCATCACTGAACACACGGACAATAAAAGCTCTTTCTGATTCTGACAGATACAGATCAAACACTGAGTGACCTGAACAAATACTGACCAGCTGAAAGACACACTGAGAGATCAGGAATCATCACCAGCAGAGACTCAGACACCTGCAGAGAAATGAACACCAATCAGTGTGTGTTAGTGAGTGTGTTTGTGTGTGTGTTTGCTTATTATGTATTTATTGTGTGTGTATGTGTGTGTTTACAGCGCAGCCCTCAGTGGTTTGACAGATAGACCTGCTGTTATTGATGACACAGATAAGATTGTTGTCTCTAGGGAGCAATAACCAATAAAGTTATTTCTAATTGAAATTTCACAGAGGAACCTGACACTCCCCGCGGGCTCCTTCACACATACACACACACACACACACTCACTCACTCACACACACACACACACACACACACACACACACACACACACACACACACACACACACGCGATCGATCGGTCATCAGTGAGTCCAGACGCCGTTCCTGAACACTCTTGTCTGCGTCGCTCATCATTAACCAGCTCAAAACACTCAACAACACGTCGACACAGGAGTGTGAAGATGCTCAGAGACGCCAGCGTCCTCCTCAAAAACAACACCACTGATCTCCAGAGGTCAGAGGTCAGCTGGTCTTGTTACAGGCCGTTTCCTGGACACCGTGGATCAATACTGAGCGATCGATCCTGCTGAGAATAAGACAGATTTACATACAAACACCAAACACAACTAATGAGGCTGTGTTTCCCACTGATTTAAAGGTCCCGTTTTTCGTGCTTTTTTGAAGCTTTGATTGTGTTTACAGTGTGCAATATAACAAGTGTTCATGTTTCGCGTGTAAAAAAAACACAGTATTTTCACACAATTCACCTATCTGTATACCGCTGTTTTCACTTTCATAAAAACGGGCTGATGACTTCCTTGTTCTATAAAGTCCCTCCTTCAGAAATACGTGACGAGTTCTGATTGGGCCAGCGGTTCCTGTGTTGTGATTCGACAGCAGCTGAGCGCAGGCTGCCCTCATGGAAATGCGATTGGACTAGTTTTGAGAAGCAAGTGGGCAGGAGCATGTGCTGGAGATGTAGTTATAATCACAGGAACATTTTTACTGACGAGATGCGCATGAAAAATCGCATTCAATTTTTTTGCACAACCCTAACATCTAGTTAACAAAGCTAAACAGCGTTGCCCTGTAATTGTGTAATAAGTTACAGAAACTGTTAAACGCACCAACTTAAATAATAAAATACACTTACCGGTTGTGGTCCATAAACAATGCCTTCTCCAGACAAAGAGGGAACTGCTCCATCTTTCAAGAATAATCTTTGTGCGAATACGGCATTAAACTGATTGAGATTGAGGAAGTTGTCCTCAGCAAAATGTGCCGCACATAGTTTTACATGTGGATTATAATTTTCGGGAACCGAGTTAAACATAAATTGTAACCATTAATCTCCAAGTACAGCGTCCCTGGGAAGCATAAACAAAGATGAAATAACAGCGTTTCGGCGACATGGCGACGAACACAAACGCAACTCTTCCTTTTCTCCGTCGGCGTGCAACAAGGCCACGCCCCCTTTTTTGTGTATTCATGTGGGCGGTGGTTAGTCAAAAAACTGTTCTAGTGACATCATTCCTGCAGGAACTAGAGGGATGTAGTCCAAACTGGTCGTTTTTTGTAGGCGGATTCTGTTAAATAAAAGTCAGTTGGAGTCAGAAGCGCTGCATTAGAGTCAGAAGAGCTGTGTTAGAGTCAGAAGCGCTGCGTTAGAGTCAGAAGAGCTGCATTAGAGTCAGAAGAGCTGCATTAGAGTCAGAAGAGCTGTGTTAGAGTCAGAAGCGCTGCGTTAGAGTCAGAAGAGCTGCATTAGAGTCAGAAGAGCTGTGTTAGAGTCAGAAGCGCTGCGTTAGAGTCAGAAGAGCTGCATTAGAGTCAGAAGAGCTGCATTAGAGTCAGAAGAGCTGCGTTAGAGTCAGAAGAGCTGCGTTGGAGTCAGAAGAGCTGTATTAGAGTCAGAAGAACTGCGTTAGAGCCAGAAGAGCTGCGTTGGAGTCAGAAGAGCTGCATTAGAGTCAGAAGAACTGCATTAGAGTCAGAAGAGCTGCATTAGAGTCAGAAGAGCTGCATTAGAGTCAGAAGAGCTGTGTTAGAGTCAGAAGCGCTGCGTTAGAGTCAGAAGAGCTGCATTAGAGTCAGAAGAGCTGCGTTAGAGTCAGAAGCGCTGTGTTAGAGTCAGAAGAGCTGCATTAGAGTCAGAAGAGCTGCGTTGGAGTCAGAAGAGCTGCATTAGAGTCAGAAGAGCTGCATTAGAGTCAGAAGAGCTGCGTTAGAGTCAGAAGCGCTGTGTTAGAGTCAGAAGAGCTGCATTAGAGTCAGAAGAGCTGTGTTAGAGTCAGAAGCGCTGCGTTAGAGTCAGAAGAGCTGCATTAGAGTCAGAAGAGCTGCATTAGAGTCAGAAGAGCTGTGTTAGAGTCAGAAGCGCTGCGTTAGAGTCAGAAGAGCTGCGTTAGAGTCAGAAGAGCTGTGTTAGAGTCAGAAGCGCTGTGTTAGAGTCAGAAGAGCTGCATTAGAGTCAGAAGAGCTGCGTTGGAGTCAGAAGAGCTGCATTAGAGTCAGAAGAGCTGCATTAGAGTCAGAAGAGCTGTGTTAGAGTCAGAAGCGCTGCGTTAGAGTCAGAAGAGCTGCATTAGAGTCAGAAGAGCTGTGTTAGAGTCAGAAGCGCTGCGTTAGAGTCAGAAGAGCTGCATTAGAGTCAGAAGAGCTGCGTTAGAGTCAGAAGAGCTGTGTTAGAGTCAGAAGCGCTGCGTTAGAGTCAGAAGAGCTGCGTTAGAGTCAGAAGAGCTGTGTTAGAGTCAGAAGCGCTGCGTTAGAGTCAGAAGAGCTGCGTTAGAGTCAGAAGAGCTGTGTTAGAGTCAGAAGCGCTGCGTTAGAGTCAGAAGAGCTGCATTAGAGTCAGAAGAGCTGCATTAGAGTCAGAAGAGCTGCATTAGAGTCAGAAGAGCTGTGTTAGAGTCAGAAGAGCTGAGTTAGAGTCAGAAGCGCTGCGTTAGAGTCAGAAGAGCTGCATTAGAGTCAGAAGAGCTGCGTTAGAGTCAGAAGAGCTGCATTAGAGTCAGAAGAGCTGCGTTAGAGTCAGAAGAGCTGCGTTAGAGTCAGAAGAGCTGCATTAGAGTCAGAAGAGCTGCGTTAGAGTCAGAAGAGCTGTGTTAGAGTCAGAAGCGCTGCGTTAGAGTCAGAAGAGCTGCATTAGAGTCAGAAGAGCTGCGTTAGAGTCAGAAGAGCTGCATTAGAGTCAGAAGAGCTGCATTAGAGTCAGAAGAGCTGCGTTAGAGTCAGAAGCACTGCGTTAGAGTCAGAAGAGCTGCATTAGAGTCAGAAGAGCTGCGTTAGAGTCAGAAGAGCTGCATTAGAGTCAGAAGAGCTGCATTAGAGTCAGAAGAGCTGCGTTAGAGTCAGAAGAGCTGCATTAGAGTCAGAAGAGCTGCGTTAGAGTCAGAAGAGCTGCGTTAGAGTCAGAAGAGCTGCATTAGAGTCAGAAGAGCTGCGTTAGAGTCAGAAGAGCTGCGTTAGAGTCAGAAGAGCTGCGTTAAGAGTCAGAAGCATTTTGGCTATATGAAGTTTGCACAAAACTAAATTATGATCTGAGATATCATCACTTGGCTGAATAATTTCAACACCATCAACATCAATTCCATGTGACAGTATTAAATCTAGAGTATGATTTCGACAATGAGTAGGTCCTGAGACATGTTGTCTAACACCAATAGAGTTCAGAATGTCTATAAATGCTGATCCCAATGCATCGTTTTCATTATCAACATGGATATTAAAATCACCAACTATTAAAACTTTATCTGCAGCCAGAACTAACTCGGATGTAAAATCACCAAACTCTTTAATAAAGTCTGTATGGTGCCCTGGTGGCCTGTATACAGTAGCCAGTACAAACATAACAGGGGATTTATCATTAACATTTGTTTCTCTGGATAATGTTATATGAAGCACCATTACTTCAAACGAGTTATACTTGAAGCGTGCCCTCTGAGAAATCCTGAAAACGTTGTTATAAATTGAAGCAACACCTCCACCTTTGCCTTTTAGACGTGGCTCATGTTTATAACAGTAATCTTGGGGGGTGGACTCATTTAAAATAATGTAATCATCAGGTTTTAGCCAGGTTTCTGTCAAACAGAGCACATCTATATTATGATCAGTGATCATATTATTTACAAAAAGTGTTTTCGTAGAAAGGGATCTGATATTCAATAAGCCAAGCTTTATCATTTGTTTATCCATATTGCTTCTGTTTTTTATTTGTTGAACCTCAATTAAATTGTTAATCTTAACTTGGTTTGGACGTTTTTTGTTTTTTCTAGTTCGGGGAACAGACACAGTCTCTATAGTGTGATATCTAGGTGAAAGAGTCTCTATGTGCTGAGAATTAACTGACCTCTGTGACGGGAGGCAGCTAGCAGACGGTCGGTTTAGCCAGTCTGTCTGCTTCCTGAACTGGGCCCCAGTTAGTCAAGTATAAACACTAAGACTATTTGCCATATTTCTAGAGAGAAGAGTGGCGCCACCCCAGGAGGGATGAAGACCATCTCTTTTAAACAGGTCAAGTCTGCCCCAAAAGCTCGTCCAATTGTCTATGAAACCTATGTTATTCTGTGGGCACCACTTAGACATCCAGCCATTGAGTGATGACAATCTGCTATGCATCTCATCACCACGGTAAGCAGGGAGGGGACCAGAGCATATTACAGTGTCTGACATCGTGCTTGCAAGTTCACACACCTCTTTAATGTTATTTTTAGTGATCTCCGACTGGCGAAGTCGAACATCATTAGCGCCGGCATGAATAACAATCTTACTGTATTTACGTTTAGCATTAGCCAGCACTTTTAAATTTGCCAAGATGTCAGGCGCTCTGGCTCCCGGTAAACATTTGACTATGGTGGCTGGTGTCTCTATATTCACGTTCCGTACAATAGAATCACCAATAACTAGAGCACTTTCATCAGGTTTCTCAGTGGGTGCATCACTGGGTGGGGAGAACCTGTTTAATGTTTTGATCGGAACAGAAGAGCGGTGTTTTGACCCACGACTACGCTGCCTCACCGTCACCCAGTTGCCCTGCTGCTGGGGCTCTGTTTCCGGAACCGAACAATATACAGGAATCCCTGAGCTAGACGCATCCAAAGCCGTATCTAGAGCCCTAACATTTTTACTGTCCTCAATTAAAGTTTGGATGTGTGTCTCTAATTCTGAAATCTTCTCTGTCAGCCTAACTATTTCCCTGCATTTATCACATGTGAATCCCTCATCAGCGACAGAGATAGATAAACTGTACATGTGGCAAGAGGTGCAAGAAACAATGACGGGAGAAGCCATTACTCACCGTGCTTGATGAAACTTCTTACTGCGGTTGTTTGATGAACTTGTGAAAAACTGGAGCGAGGGAGAGGAGAAAAGAAAACAGCGATAGGTTCGAATGAAGACGCTAATGACCGTTAGAGTCAGAAGAGCTGCATTAGAGTCAGAAGCGCTGCATTAGAGTCAGAAGAGCTGCATTAGAGTCAGAAGCGCTGCATTAGAGTCAGAAGAGCTGCATTAGAGTCAGAAGTGCTGCATTAGAGTCAGAAGAACTGAATTAGAGTCAGAAGAGCTGCATTAGAGTCAGAAGCGCTGCATTAGAGTCAGAAGAGCTGCATTAGAGTCAGAAGAGCTGCATTAGAGTCAGAAGCATTGCGTTAGAGTCAGAAGCGCTGCATTAGAGTCAGAAGAGCTGCATTAGAGTCAGAAGCATTGCGTTAGAGTCAGAAGCATTGCGTTAGAGTCAGAAGAGCTGCATTAGAGTCAGAAGCGCTGCGTTAGAGTCAGAAGAGATGCGTTAGAGTCAGAAGAGATATGTTAAGTCAGAAGCGCTGCATTAGAGTCAGAAGCGCTGCATTAGAGTCAGAAGAGCTGCATTAGTCAGAAGAGCTGCATTAGAGTCAGAAGCGCTGCATTAGAGTCAGAAGAGCTGCATTAGAGTCAGAAGAGCTGCATTAGAGTCAGAAGCGCTGCATTAGAGTCAGAAAAGCTGCGTTAGAGTCAGAAGCATTGCGTTAGAGTCAGAAGCATTGCGTTAGAGTCAGAAGAGCTGCGTTAGAGTCAGAAGCGCTGCGTTAGAGTCAGAAGCGCTGCGTTAGAGTCAGAAGAGATACGTTGGAGTCAGAAGAGATATGTTAGAGTCAGAAGAGATACGTTAGAGTCAGAAGAGCTGCGTTAGAGTCAGAAGCGCTGCGTTAGAGTCAGAAGAGATGCGTTAGAGTCAGAAGAGATACGTTAGAGTCAGAAGAGCTGCGTTAGAGTCAGAAGAGCTGCGTTAGAGTCAGAAGAGCTGCGTTAGAGTCAGAAGCGCTGCGTTAGAGTCAGAAGAACTGCGTTAGAGCCAGAAGCATTGCGTTAGAGTCAGAAGAGCTGCGTTAGAGCCAGAAGCATTGCGTTAGAGTCAGAAGAGCTGCGTTAGAGTCAGAAGAGCTGCGTTAGAGTCAGAAGCATTGCGTTAGAGTGAGAAGAGATACGTTAGAGTCAGAAGAGATGTGTTAGAGTCAGAAGAGATACGTTAGAGTCAGAAGAGATACGTTAGAGTCAGAAGAGATGTGTTAGAGTCAGAAGAGAAACGTTAGAGTCAGAAGAGCTGCGTTAGAGTCAGAAGAGCTGCGTTAGAGTCAGAAGCACTGCGTTAGAGTCAGAAGCATTGCATTAGAGTCAGAAGCATTGCGTTAGAGTCAGAAGCATTGCGTTAAGAGTCAGAAGAGCTGCGTTAGAGTCAGAAGCATTGCATTAGAGTCAGAAGCGCTGCGTTAGAGTCAGAAGAGCTGCGTTAGAGTCAGAAGAGCTGCGTTAGAGTCAGAAGAGCTGCGTTAGAGTCAGAAGCATTGCGTTAGAGTCAGAAGAGATTCGTTAGAGTCAGAAGCACTGCGTTAGAGTCAGAAGAGCTGCGTTAGAGTCAGAAGCACTGCGTTAGTCAGCAGAGCTGTGTTAGAGTCAGAAGCGCTCCGTTAGAGTCAGAAGAGATACGTTAGAGTTAGAAGCACTGCGTTAGAGTCAGAAGAGCTGCGTTAGAGTCAGAAGCGCTGCGTTAGAGTCAGAAGAGATACGTTAGATTCAGAAGAGCTGCGTTAGAGTCAGAAGAGCTGCCTTAGAGTCAGAAGAGCTGCGTTAGAGTCAGAAGAGATACGTTAGAGTCAGAAGAGCTGCATTAGAGTCAGAAGAGCTGCATTAGAGTCAGAAGCGCTGCATTAGAGTCAGAAGAGCTGCATTAGAGTCAGAAGCGCTGCATTAGAGTCAGAAGCGCTGCGTTAGAGTCAGAAGAGCTGCGTTAGAGTCAGAAGAGCTGCATTAGAGTCAGAAGAGCTGTGTTAGAGTCAGAAGAGCTGTGTTAGAGTCAGAAGCGCTGCGTTAGAGTCAGAAGAGCTGCGTTAGAGTCAGAAGAGATACGTTAGAGTCAGAAGCGCTGCGTTAGAGTCAGAAGAGCTGCGTTAGAGTCAGAAGAGCTGCGTTAGAGTCAGAAGAGATACGTTAGAGTCAGAAGAGATACGTTAGAGTCAGAAGAGCTGCGTTAGAGTCAGAAGAGATACGTTAGAGTCAGAAGAGCTGCGTTAGAGTAAGAAGCACTGCGTTAGAGTCAGAAGAGATACGATAGAGTCAGAAGAGCTGCGTTGGAGTCAGAAGCGCTGCGTTAGAGTCAGAAGCTCTGCGTTAGAGTCAGAAGAGATGCGTTAGAGTCAGAAGAGATACGATAGAGTCAGAAGAGCTGCGTTGGAGTCAGAAGAGCTGCATTAGAGTCAGAAGCTCTGTGTTAGAGTCAGAAGAGATACGTTAGAGTCAGAAGAGCTGCGTTGGAGTCAGAAGAGCTGCATTAGAGTCAGAAGCTCTGCGTTAGAGTCAGAAGAGATACGTTAGAGTCAGAAGAGCTGCGTTAGAGTCAGAAGAGCTGCGTTAGAGTCAGAAGAGCTGCGTTAGAGTCAGAAGAGATACGTTAGAGTCAGAAGAGCTGCGTTAGAGTCAGAAGAGCTGCATTAGAGTCAGAAGAGCTGCGTTAGAGTCAGAAGAGATACGTTAGAGTCAGAAGAGCTGCGTTAGAGTCAGAAGAGCTGCATTAGAGTCAGAAGAGCTGCGTTAGAGTCAGAAGAGCTGCATTAGAGTCAGAAGAGCTGCGTTAGAGTCAGAAGAGCTGCATTAGAGTCAGAAGAGATACGTTAGAGTCAGAAGAGCTGCGTTAGAGTCAGAAGCGCAGTAATAGCACGAGCGGCGGGTCACAATGAAAGTGAAATACACCTGGTGTCTCAGTGTTTCATACAGCTCCAGTGATGTACGTCTTCAGTGAGAGGAGCTGCAGATTATAATGCGTCATGTGGCTTTGAATTCTTAAAACAGCATTAATTAAATGTGGCCTGATTGATTTAGGAGTCATGATGAATTTAATGCTGCTGCGTATTCCCACAACTGCCTGAACAATTCTGACAGAGATAAAATACGCTTATAAGCACATCAATCACAGCAGAGGATGGAAACACACACACACACACATTAAACACACACACACACAGCAAACACACACACACACACACACTCACTCTCACACACACACACACAGCAAACACAATAGTGTTGAAATGATTGTGAACTCACACAGACTTAAATAATTCACATTTCTGCTAGATTCTGGTCACAATGTTTCATACAAACCCTTAACTAATGAAATAACTAACAGTATAATCAGAGATACAACCAGAGACCGATGGATGGATGGATGGATGGATGGATGGATGGATGGATAGATAGATAGATAGATAGATAGATAGATAGATAGATAGATAGATAGATAGATGTCTGGTGTCTGTTTGAATGGACACGACTCTTCTTCTCTGTCCTCAGGCTGATGAAGATCGAAGGTGATGAGAAGCATGTTCTGGTGTGATATAAACTCACTCATGTTCTCCGTTGATGAAACAGTTTCTCTGCGGCTGAATTCAGACGTCTGGGACTCAAAGCTTTGACAGAACTTCTCTGATTCCCTCAAGGGCCTTTTTTTCCATACAGGATGAACAAAGACACTGAATCTTTTGTTCATTTCTCACACTGAACAGATCATGTGGAGCGGCTCTCAT
>NC_081782.1:220000-225000 GCF_963082965.1 Carassius carassius | reverse complement strand
AAATGATAAAGCTTGGCTTATTGAATATCAGATCCCTTTCTACGAAAACACTTTTTGTACATAATATGATCACTGATCATAATATAGATGTGCTCTGTTTGACAGAAACCTGGCTAAACCTGATAATTACATTATTTTAAAATGAGTCCACCCCCCAAGATTACTGTTATAAACATGAGCAGCGTCTAAAAGGCAAAGGGGGAGGTGTTGCTTCAATTTATAACAACGTTTTCAGGATTTCTCAGAGGGCAGGCTTCAAGTATAACTCATTTGAAGTAATGGTACTTCATATAACATTATCCAAAGAAACAAATGTTAATGATAAATCCCCTGTTATGTTTGTACTGGCTACTGTATATAGGCCACCAGGGCACCATACAGACTTTATTAAAGAGTTTGGTGATTTTACATCCGAGTTAGTTCTGGCTGCAGATAAAGTTTTAATAGTTGGTGATTTTAATATCCATGTTGATAATGAAAAAGATGCATTGGGATCAGCATTTATAGACATTCTGAACTCTATTGGTGTTAGACAACACGTTTCAGGACCTACTCATTGTCGAAATCATACTCTAGATTTAATACTGTCACATGGAATTGATGTTGATAGTGTTGAAATTATTCAGCCAAGCGATGATATCTCAGATCATTATTTAGTTCTGTGCAAACCTCATATAGCCAAAATTGTAAATTCTACTTCTTGTTACAAGTATGGAAGAACCATCACTTCTAACACAAAAGACTGCTTTTTAAGTTATCTTCCTGATGTATCCAAATTCCTTAGCATATCCAAAACCTCAGAACAACTTGATGATGTAACAGAAACTATGGACTCTCTCTTTTCTACCACTTTAAATAAAGTTGCTCCTTTACGCTTAAGGAAAGTTAAGGAAAACTGTTTGACACCATGGTATAATGAGCATACTCGCACCCTAAAGAGAGCAGCCCGAAAAATGGAGCGCAGCTGGAGGAAAACAAAACTAGAGGTATTTTGTATTGCTTGGCGGGAAAGTAACATATCCTACAGAAAAGCATTAAAAACTGCTAGATCCGATTACTTTTCTTCTCTTTTAGAAGAAAACAAACATAACCCCAGGTATTTATTCAATACAATGGCTAAATTAACGAAAAATAAAGCCTCAACAAGTGTTGACATTTCCCAACACCACAGCAGTAATGACTTTATGAACTACTTTACTTCTAAAATCGATACTATTAGAGATAAAATTGCAACCATTCAGCCGTCAGCTACAGTATCACATCAGACAGTGCACTATAGACCCCCTGAGGAACAGTTCCACTCATTCTCTACTATAGGAGAGGAAGAATTGTATAAACTTGTTAAATCATCTAAACTAACAACATGTATGTTAGACCCTATACCATCTAAGCTCCTGAAAGAGGTGCTTCCAGAAGTCATAGATCCTCTTCTGACTATTATTAATTCCTCATTGTCATTAGGATATGTCCCCAAAACCTTCAAACTGGCTGTTATTAAGCCTCTCATCAAAAAACCACAACTTGACCCCAAAGAACTAGTTAATTATAGACCAATCTCGAATCTCCCTTTTCTGTCCAAGATACTAGAAAAGGTGGTATCCACACAATTATATTCCTTCTTAGAGAAAAATGGTATATGTGAGGATTTCCAGTCAGGATTTAGACCGTATCATAGTACTGAGACTGCTCTCCTTAGAGTTACAAATGATCTGCTCTTATCATCTGATCGTGGGTGTATTTCTCTATTAGTTTTATTGGATCTTAGTGCTGCGTTTGACACAATTGACCACAACATTCTTTTGCATAGACTTTGTTGGCATCAGTGGAAGTGCATTAGCATGGTTTAAATCGTACTTATATGACCGCCATCAGTTCGTAGCAGTGAATGAAGATGTATCAAGATGTACCACTGCTCCGGGTGTGTGCTCACAGTGTGTGTGTGTGTTCACTGCTCTGTGTGTGTGCATTTCGGATGGGTTAAATGCAGAGCACAAATTCTGAGTATGGGTCACCATACTTGGCTGAATGTCACTTCACTTCATATCGATCACAAGTGCAGTATGGAGTACCTCAAGGCTCAGTACTAGGGCCGCTACTCTTCACGCTTTATATGTTACCCTTGGGAGATATCATCAGGAAACATGGTGTTAGCTTTCACTGTTATGCTGATGATACTCAGCTCTATATTTCTTCGCAGCCCGGTGAAACACACCAATTTGAAAAACTAATGGATTGCATAGTCGATATAAAAAACTGGATGACGAGTAATTTCTTACTGCTAAATTCTGAAAAAACAGAGGTGTTAATTATAGGACCTAAAAACTCTGCTTGTAATAACCTAGAACACTGTCTAAGACTTGATGGTTGCTCTGTCAATTCTTCGTCATCAGTTAGGAACCTAGGTGTGCTATTTGATCGCAATCTTTCCTTAGAAAGCCACGTTTCTAGCATTTATAAAACTGCATTTTTCCATCTCAAAAATATATCTAAATTACGGCCTATGCTCTCAATGTCAAATGCAGAAATGTTAATCCATGCATTTATGACCTCAAGGTTAGATTATTGTAATGCTTTATTGGGTGGTTGTGCTGCACGCTTAGTAAACAAACTACAGCTAGTCCAAAATGCAGCAGCAAGAGTTCTTACTAGAACCAGGAAGTATGACCATATTGGCCCGGTCCTGTCAACACTGCACTGGCTCCCTATCAAGCATCGTATAGATTTTAAAATATTGCTTATTACTTATAAAGCCCTGAATAGCACCTCAGTATTTGAATGAGCTCCTTTTACATTATAATCCTCTACGTACGCTACGTTCTCAAAACTCAGGCAATTTGATAATACCTAGAATATCAAAATCAACTGCAGGCGGCAGATCCTTTTCCTATTTGGCGCCCAAACTCTGGAATAACCTACCTAACATTGTTCGGGAGGCAGACACACTCTTGCAGTTTAAATCTAGATTAAAGACCCATCTCTTTAACCTGGCATACACATAACATACTAATATGCTTTTATTATCCAAATCCGTTAAAGGATTTTTAGGCTGCATTAATTAGGTAAACCGGAACCGGAAACACTTCCCATAACACCCTATGTACTTGCTACATCATTAGAAGAATGGCATCTACGCTAATATTTGTCTGTTTCTCTCTTGTTCCGAGGTCAACGTAGCCACCAGATCCAGTCTGTGTCCAGATCAGAGGGTCACTGCAGTCACCCGGATCCAGTACGTATCCAGACCAGATGCTGGATCAGCACCTAGAAAGGACCTCTACATCCCTGAAAGACAGCGGAGACCAGGACAACTAGAGCCCCAGATACAGATCCCCTGTAAAGACCTTGTCTCAGAGGAGCACCAGGACAAGACCACAGGAAACAGATGATTCTTCTGCACAATCTGACTTTGCTGCAGTCTGGAATTGAACTACTGGTTTCGTCTGGTCAGAGGAGAACTGGCCCCCAACTGAGCCTGGTTTCTCCCAAGGTTTTTTTCTCCATTCTGTCACCGATGGAGTTTCGGTTTCTTGCCGCTGTCGCCTCTGGCTTGCTTAGTTGGGGACACTTCATCTACAGCGATATCATTGACTTGATTGCAAATAAATGCACAGACACTATTTAACTGAACAGAGATGACATAACTGAATCCAATGATGAACTGCCTTTAACTATCATTTTTGCATTATTGACACTGTTTTCCTAATGAATGTTGTTCAGTTGCTTTGACGCAATGTATTTTGTTTAAAGCGCTATATAAATAAAGGTGACATTGACATTGACATTAATGTCCAGCTCCGAGACGCTGGGGACGGACTGAGTTTGGAGACGCACATCTACACTGTGTTCATGATGGATGTGTTTGTTTGAATAATGGTATTGAGACGCAGATGCTATCGGTCTGCAGGACTTCTTCAGTTCATCTCATCCGAGCTGTGGTCAGTGACCTGGTTTCAGACAGGTCTTCAGCTCAGGTGGGTGAAGAAGAGCGTTCCCAGAGACTGCTCATGGATTTACACTGAAGCCCACGGTCACTGAAGAACAAGACTCGTACAAAACTTTCTCCTTCTTCATACAGAACTACTGTATGCTCATTCTTTATAAAGTAGCAACATTGTCGTTTGTAAAGTACAGTCTTAGGCACATTAGTATTTTCACCCCAAGAAAGGGTTTTACACCAGTTATTTATATCTTTCGCTGTAGTGTGTCAGAAGGAAATATCAGTTTACATTTAATAATAATCTAGTGTTGAATGCAAAAGCAGACTAAGACTTTTACACAGTAGTGTATGTATAAAATACATAAGATTAAATTAAGTATATTTAAATAAGTATAATTAAAGTATGCGTTCACATTTGTTAGGGTTAGACTGTCTCTGTAGGAAACAGCTGTGTGTGATGAGCGGTGAACAGAGGAAACTTTACAGTAGATGAGAAACCGACTGCTCCCTCGTGACCCTTTGTAAACTGTATTTATTACAAAGAACTGCACCGATACAGATATTCTAACACTCTGTCGATACACACACCTCGTGTCCTCTGTGTTTGAGCTCGTGCTGCTCTGCCGTGGTGAGGACTGAAGATGCTGAAAGACGGAGAGGAGACCGGTCTGACACTGGTTTCATGAGTCATTTAAGGGAACTGACTCTGAGGCGATTATGAATTTGTGTACAGTTTATGGAGCTAAATGCTATAGCCCCACTAAAATAGCCTAGCGACGCTCATGCTTCTGGTGTACATTTCAGAAAACCAGGACAAACATTTCAATCGATCGCGCAGACATTTAAAAGGCACTGAAATCTGTGTTCTGATTGAGTTAGGTGTATACCGGTTCCACCGGGTTTAGAAACAATCATCCTAATGTACTGTAAACAGGGGAAGTATGATGATATATCTACAGTATTAGTTTAAGTTTTACCTCATTAACCTTTGTATCTCATCTTAAATATCTCTGAGGCCATGACCGAACGACTAATGAATAATCAGTAAGATAATTAACAGATA
>NC_081782.1:172500-212500 GCF_963082965.1 Carassius carassius | reverse complement strand
TCACACACTCACTTTAACACAGCTAAACTCACAAACCTCCACTGGGCTTCTGTCACAGAAACCTGAGCACATTGTGAGCATTTTATCTCCTGAGGACACAAACGTCCTCAGGACGGCTGTCATGATACTCCACTATAGTAGTTAAAGCTAAACAAGTACATGAACACACACACACACACACACACACACACACACACACACACACATGCTTTATATGCAGCGCTGGACAATAAGGACTGGCCGACCTGAAAGACGTTCGGGACAGTAGACGGATTTGTCATTTGCCTGATTGGGACACTGCAGCGTTGTAACGAAAGTCTTTTTAAGTCTTGTTAATTTAAATATTCAAGCAATTAAAAAGCTTTTGGGTTCGAAAGACAACACCTTTCAGTCCTCAGCTGCATCTCTGACACGAGCAACGAGCGAGCGAATGTTAACGAATGAACAGCGGTAACCGAGGAAATGCTGCATCGCTGTTCCATTACAGTGGTAACCGAGGAAACGCTGCATCACTGTTCCATTACAGTGGTAACCGAGGAAACGCTGCATCACTATTCCATTACAGCGGTAACCGAGGAAATGCTGCATCACTGTTCCATTACAGCGGTAACCGAGGAAACGCTGCATCACTGTTCCATTACAGCGGTAACCGAGGAAACGCTGCATCACTATTCCATTACAGCGGTAACCGAGGAAATGCTGCATCACTGTTCCATTACAGTGGTAACCAAGGAAACGCTGCATCACTTTTCCATTACAGTGGTAACCGAGGAAAAGCTGCATCACTGTTCCATTACAGCGGTAACCGAGGAAACGCTGCATCACTATTCCATTACAGCGGTAACCGAGGAAATGCTGCATCACTGTTCCATTACAGCGGTAACCGAGGAAACGCTGTATCGCCGTTCCATTACAGTGGTAACCAAGGAAATGCTGCATCACCGTTCCAATACAGCGGTAACCGAGGAAACGCTGCATCACTGTTCCATTACAGAGGTAACCAAGGAAATGCTGGATCACTATTCCATTACAGCGGTAACCGAGGAAATGCTGCATCACTGTTCCATTACAGCGGTAACCGAGGAAACGCTGTATCGCCATTCCATTACAGTGGTAACCAAGGAAATGCTGCATCACCGTTCCAATACAGCGGTAACCGAGGAAACGCTGCATCGCCGTTCCATTACAGCGGTAACCAAGGAAACGCTGCATCACTGTTCCATTACAGAGGTAACCAAGGAAATGCTGCATCACTATTCCATTACAGCGGTAACCGAGGAAATGCTGCATCACTGTTCTATTACAGCGGTAACCGAGGAAACGCTGTATCACCGTTCCATTACAGTGGTAACCAAGGAAATGCTGCATCACCGTTCCAATACAGCGGTAACCGAGGAAACGCTGCATCGCTGTTCCATTACAGCGGTAACCAAGGAAACGCTGCATCACTGTTCCATTACAGAGGTAACCAAGGAAATGCTGCATCACTATTCCATTACAGCGGTAACCGAGGAAACGCTGCATCGCTGTTCCATTACAGCAGTAACCGAGGAAACGCTGCATCGCTGTTCCATTACAGCAGTAACCGAGGAAACGCTGTATCGCTGTTCCATTACAGCGGTAACCAAGGAAACGCTGCATCGCTGTTCCATTACAGCGGTAACCGAGGAAACGCTGCATCGCTGTTCTATTACAGCGGTAACCGAGGAAACGCTGCATCGCTGTTCCATTACAGCGGTAACCGAGGAAACGCTGCATCGCTGTTCTATTACAGCGGTAACCGAGGAAACGCTGTATCGCTTTAATTTTTGATCTAGAGATTTAAACTATATTCATTATATAGCCTACAGTGATTAACAAATTTATTAAAACAAATTTATGTAAGGTTTGTAACCAGTTTTGCGTTTTGTCTTATGACATGTGTTCTAATAAATTAAGTACTGTATGTTTTCATAGCATCTGTTGGTACAGCTGTTTTAAGGACATTGAGCAGAATCTGGAATAGTGTGTTTTTGTCAGTAAAATGGAAAATAAAGAAAATAGGAGTTTTAATCTGATTAATCGATACATTGAAAAAATAACCAACCAACTAATCGATTATCAAAATAATTATTAATTACAGCCCTATAAAAATGTTATTATGTGTGTGATTTTTCCATTTCTGTACCTGAACACCTATAAACATAAAAACCTAAGCATAAATTCAGTTCTGTCTTTGAGCTGCAGGTCTATATTTAATTGTGCTATTATTTGTAATTTGTTCATTTGTTTTTATTCACTGGCTGTCGCTTCTCTTTACTAATGTTAATAAACTTTATATTTATGTTTATTTTTGAAGAGTGATTTTTGCTGTGGTATTGAAATTGAAATAGAGCATTGTAAATTTAATTGGCATCTAAACTATAGGTGTCATATAAGCTTATTAGAACACAAGATAACAGATCAGAAACAATGATAACAGAAAGTATTTTACAATGTTGTGGCAGGGCAAGTAAAACAGTAGATCGCTGATATGGTTTTCCTTGTGAAACCTGATTTGTTGTATAGCATCTGACCCTGTTATATATTACACAACAAATCCAGCAAGATCTACAACAGAACTATAAAAAGGAAGTGCAAGTATTACAGACGTCATGAGAACACAACATACGTGTGTGTGTGTGTGTGTGTGTGTGTGTGTGTGTGTGTGTGTGTCTGTGTGTGTGTGTGAGTGAGTGTGTGTGTGTCTGTGTGTGTGTGTCTGTGTGTGTGTGTCTGTCGCATTGACACCTAGCGGGGGATGCAAGTAAAACAGTATCAATTTTTCTTCTTCTCACCTGAAATTCATGCAATAAACATGTTTTTGACAAAGATTTAAATTAGTTTGTGGTCTATATAACCTGCATCAAAATGAGGTTTGCAATGATGCGCCCGAAGGCACGGGTTGAAGACCCAGTCAGTGACGTCACCATATGCTAATTTGTTTAAATTCATACCCGCGTCATCACCATCACCAAAATTGTACTTGTTTTTTTTACATTGAACCTTGACAAAAAAAAATATAGACCTACCTACTAACCCTTTTTTAAACTGAAATATTTTTAAAGATGGCCTAATTAATAATTGCAATTACAATTTCAAGGGAATAATCGACAATTATTATTTCTGTCATAAACGTGCAGCCCTAACACACAAACACACACACACACACACACTCTCTGGTGGTCAGACAGGTTTGGATGTCCGATCACTGACAGACATCTCAGAGGTTTATTTTTCATGTGGGTTTGCTCCAGATACGGCCTGAATCTGCTCTCAGCTCACAGCAGGTGCACAAACAAACACTGTTCTGTTGTGTTACTGTGTGTGTGTTACTGTGTGTGTGTGACTGTGTGTGTTACTGTGTGTGTTACTGTGTGTGTGTGTGACTGTGTGTGTGTGTGACTGTGTGTGTGTGTGTGACTGTGTGTGTGTGTGACTGTGTGTGTGACTGTGTGTGTGAGTGTATTCAGCAGACGTATGTTTTCATAATATTTTTCACCTCCTCCAAGTACACACACACACACACACACACACACACACACACACACACACACACACACAGCGAGTTGTTCCTGTCTGTGTGGCCTGTGATTTGAGGCGAGATCAGTGAATCAGACTCAATCAATCAGCTGCTATTAGAGGCTGGTCTATTACTCTGAGTGCTTAACCACACACTCATGAATCTCCCATGAACTGCTCTTCCAGCAGACGATCTCAGAGCCGGCTCCAGCAGGTAAAACCAGACACGACGGAGCCTCCACACGACCAACGCATCCCATCTTCCCTTACATCTATTACTGAATCCCCAGAGAAATCAGATGTATTCAGGGCTGATTCTCCTTCATCTCCAGTGATAGTGTGCAGGACAGGGACGGACTCATTCAAGAAAAGGTTTTTGGCAGATGCCTCCAGACTGGTTATTCATCACAGAACGCTGCCAAAACAGTTTACAAAAGACTTCAGAGAGAGAAAACAAGCAGAGCTGGTCGACTCGATCTGCTCATCCACGTTCAGAAAGAGCACAGAAAACACCCGGACAACTACTGTAACGACTAACTACTGTAACTACTGAAGCTACTGTAACGACTAACTACTGCAATGACTAACTACTGAAGCTACTGTAATGACTAACTACTGTAATGACTGTAATGACTAACTACTGAAGCTACTGTAACGACTAACTACTGTAATGACTAACTACTGCAATGACTAACTACTGAAGCTACTGCAATGACTAACTACTGAAGCTACTGTAATGACTAACTACTGCAATGACTAACTACTGAAGCTACTGTAATGACTAACTACTGCAATGACTGTAATGACTAACTACTGAAGCTACTGTAATGACTAACTACTGTAATGACTAACTACTGTAATGACTGTAACTACTGAAGCTACTGTAACGACTAACTACTGCAATGACTAACTACTGAAGCTACTGTAATGACTAACTACTGTAATGACTGTAATGACTAACTACTGTAATGACTGTAATGACTGTAACTACTGAAGCTACTGTAACGACTAACTACTGTAATGACTAACTACTGTAATGACTGTAATGACTGTAACTACTGAAGCTACTTTAACGACTAACTACTGTAATGACTAACTACTGAAGCTACTGTAATGACTAACTACTGTAATGACTGTAATGACTAACTACTGTAATGACCAACTACTGTAATGACTAACTACTGTAACGACCAACTACTGTAACGACCAACTACTGTAACGACCAACTACTGTAATGACTAGCTACTGTAATGACTAACTACTGAAGCTACTGTAATGACTAACTACTGTAATGACCAACTACTGCAATGACTGTAATGACTAACTACTGAAGCTACTGTAATGACCAACTACGTAATGACCAACTACTGTAATGACCAATTACTGTAACGACCAACTACTGTAACGACCAACTACTGTAATGACTAACTACTGTAATGACTGTAATGACTAACTACTGTAATGACCAACTACTGTAACGACTAACTACTGTAATGGCCAACTACTGTAACGACTAACTACTGTAACGACCAACTACTGTAATGACTAACTACTGTAACTACTGAAGCTACTGTAACGACTAACTACTGTAATGACTAACTACTGTAATGGCCAACTACTGTAACGACCAACTACTGTAACGACCAACTACTGTAACGACCAACTACTGTAATGACTAACTACTGTAACTACTGAAGCTACTGTAACGACTAACTACTGTAATGACTAATTACTGCAATGACTAATTACTGCAATGACTAACTACTGAAGCTACTGTAATGACTAACTACTGTAATGACTGTAACTACTGAAGCTAGCGTAATGACTAACTACTGTAATGACTAACTACTGTAATGACTGTAATGACTAACTACTGAAGCTACTGTAATGACTAACTACTGTAATGACCAACTACTGTAATGACTGTAATGACTAACTACTGAAGCTACTGTAATGACCAACTACGTAATGACCAACTACTGTAATGACCAACTACTGTAACGACCAACTACTGTAACGACCAACTACTGTTATGACTGTAATGACTAACTACTGTAATGGCCAACTACTGTAACGACCAACTACTGTAACGAACAACTACTGTAATGACTAACTACTGTAATGACTAACTACTGTAACTACTGAAGCTACTGTAACGACTAACTACTGTAATGACTAATTACTGTAATGACTAATTACTGCAATGACTGTAACTACTGAAGCTACTGTAATGACTAACTACTGTAATGACTAACTACTGAAGCTAGCGTAATGACTAACTACTGTAATGACTAACTACTGTAATGACTGTAACTACTGAAGCTAGCGTAATGACTAACTACTGTAATGACTGTAACTACTGAAGTTGGCGTAATGACTAACTACTGTAATGACTAACTACTGTAATGACTGTAACTACTGAAGCTACCGTAACGACTAACTACTGTAATGACTGTAACTACTGAAGCTACCGTAAAGACTAACTACTGTAATGACTAACTACTGTAATGACTGTAACTACTGAAGCAAGCGTAACGACTAACTACTGTAACGACTAACTACTGTAATGACTGTAACTACTGAATGATGGTATATTTGACATCTTTCTCTCTTGTGACAGTCTCTCTACTTTTCCCTCTTTCTGAAAGTCAAAAGCACTATCATGAAGTTTTTCTTTTGCTATTTGAGGGAATGGAACACAAATCTATATTTGAGTTGTCAGCTATTCAATGCTATAGACAACTTCTGCTTCTGAAATACCTGGAAATGTGAAAGGTGTGTGTGTGTGTGTGTGTGTGTGTGTGTGTGTGTTTGTACATGAGTGTGTGTGTGTGTGTGTTTGTACATGAGTGTGTGTGTGTGTGTTTGTACATGAGTGTGTGTGTGTGTGTGTGTGTGTGTGTGTGTGTGTGTGTGTGTGTGTGTGTGTGTGTGTGTGTGTGTGTGTGTGTTGTACATGAGTTTGTGTGTGTGTGTGTGTGTGTGTTTGTACATGAGTGTGTGTGTGTGTGTGTGTGTGTGTGTGTGTGTGTGTGTGTGTGTGTGTGTGTGTGTGTGTGTTTGTACATGAGTTTGTGTGTGTGTGTGTGTGTGTGTTTGTACATGAGTGTGTGTGTGTGTGTGTGTGTGTGTTTGTACATGAGTGTGTGTGTGTGTGTGTGTGTGTGTGTGTGTGTGTGTGTGTGTGTGTGTGTGTGTCTAGTATAACGGTGCACAGCTCACCAGCATTGATTTTAACCCACATCTCTTCCCTGATGAGCAGTCAGTGCTGCCTTTCTTCTGGAGAAACAAAGAGCAAAAACACCCAGCAGAGTTTGCAGCTTCCTCTGACTCTGTAGAGCTCAAACTCTTCTGCATCAGGACCCATCTAGACTGACGACTACTGCTTAAAATAGTTTGTGGATCGATGCGCAGTATAAGCCAGTGTTTCTGAAGGTCACATGACCTCTTTATGGCTTAATGCACCAATACGATCTGTTGAACACATCCCATTTTTTGTGCTGCTTACATTCGAGACACAACTCTGAGATATGTTTACAATGAGCTAGTGTTAATTTCATTAATGAAAAGTATGACGAAAAATGTTTGTTGACTAGCTATTTTCCCATTACTCGAGAAGACAATAAGGTCAATAAACTATCGGCCGATAAATGTTCATTTTTCTGTTATCGTTATCTAACCGATAAGAGAATTTGTCCGATATCTTAGAGCCGATAAGTAATGCATTATTTCCTGCAGAGACACTTCAGATGCTCTCTGTTCATCATGATGGTTTATTGTTGCTTGAAAGATCATTGGAAACACTTTGAAAATGATAATACAGTGAACTGCAACATGTGCAGGGCAAGTCTGTCATATTATAATGAGATTATAGGCTACTTTAAAATAATGTAAGGGAATCTTTGTTCGGCCGTGTTTTAGTGCGTTGTTAAGAGAAGAGCGCATCCACACGACTATGCAGTCATGAGTTCAAAGTTAATATCCCCAAATCAGAACTTTGCTGTTAAATTGATGCATTACTGCCCGGTGTTTTACTTATTTTAAGCAATCTGGCAACCAGGATCTGACAACAGCCACAAACAAGCTGGAGTTTAGCATCTGAGTGTCGTTCAGCCGGTCTGTGTTGTGTCATGAGATCTCGACTGCATTGTTTGTGATTGTAGACTCTGAATTAATGCACTTACTCAACTACTGTTGTTTTAATAGAGCAATAGACTATTACTATTACAATTATGGAATTGCTAAGATGTTTGATTTTTCGTTTGTTTTAGCTGTTTTCATAATGTCATAATGCCATAAGTCTTTGGTCATAATGTCATAAGTCTTTGGTGTTAATTTATATAATAAAAAGCCTTTAATAAATCAGTCCATTAGATGAGGTAAAATACACAACCTGTCCTCCAACCAATACGCTCGTATAGGTCGTTTGTCCAAATCCCTGAAATACGACCCATCAGAGCGTATACTACAATTGCGCCCCTATCGGCAAAAGGTCGTTTTCATATTAATGTTTTGTACTCTTTTATTTGCCCTCTGGTTTGCGCTTCGTGTAGCTCAGTTAGTAGATTATTGCGTTATACCTTGATATGTAATCATGCTATCATGAGTTCGATCCCAGGGAACGGACGAAAATGTATATGCTCAATAAATCATAATTTAGCATGATTTCTGTGAGGGTTAGGTTTAGGGGTGGGGTTAGGTGTGGTCATTCGAACGAATAAGCCACCTAGTAAAATATGTAGGAAATACTGTGAGATCGGTGTAAAACGCCCACACATTGCATTTAAATAAACGTGCGTTTTGATTGGTAATGACGTTATACGTCAATTCATGACGACAGACGCAACGCGATACTGTCGTTATTTTTTTTACGCCCGCTAGAGGGCACTTAACTTTAAAACGTAAATATAGGTCGTAATAAATGCTTGCACAAACGACCTATATGTTCATTTTTTTGTTGGAGGACAGGCTCAAAATACACCATGTGTGTCCATATTCTATTGATTTGTGTTTACTGGAGAAAGTGCAGTACCTGAAACGCAAAAGTACATTACTCAAATGACAACATTACGATAATAAGAGAAAAAAATATTTTGATCAGTTTAACCATTGAACAGCATGCTGAAATTTTTATTAAAACCTTACTAAAATGCTCACACTAAACAATAACATAAATATGATAAGTAAAATTAGCGGTGCTACGGACAGGTTTTTGAGGCCGATCTGATCCCTGATACCGATCTTTTTAAAGCCTGTTTTTTATCATGTAGAATTATTTATAGTGATGATCCAATCAAGATTTATAGACATTTATTTAGGGCCTGAATTTCATTTATAAAAATGAATTCCTCTATTGTCTAATTTGAGGGGTGGAGGGGGCCATATATTTACCTCACTCAGTGTTTACTCTTCAAACAACTAATACAAAAGCAATAAAATACTATTAATTATATTTTAGTAAGTATTGTACATATATACATTTCCTAGGCCTACATACAAATGAAGGCTATGTTCTTTAATTTAAAAAAACACAGTGACGTCATCTATGTTTACACTATTGGTTAACGGATGTCACGCTGTGTTCGCTTCGTCTCTCACTCACTGTCAGAGTCAACGGTTCGTGCTTGGTAATGATGGCTGCGGCTGCAGTAAACTAAATGTTTGCGGTCACCGTTCAAAGTCATACGGGTTCGGGCACCATAATGCATCTAAAACATTAGATAACCCCTAACCTAACCCTAACTTGGCAGGAAGTTTCACACAGAGACTAGACTAAAACTAAAATTAAAATAGGTCACCAAAAAACAACACTAACCCTTACTACAACGTACTTCTGAATAAAACCAAAACTAAATTAAAGATGCCAAAATCAATGCTGTACAGTTAATTAATACTAATCTTATTGCTAAAATATCAAGTTTTCTTTTACTTAAACTAGACTACAATACTATACTATCATTTACACGTGACTAAGACTAAGACTAAAATGTAAATAGCTGGCAACACTAGCCCTAGAATGACTCCACCTGTGATCTGTGTGTCAGACTGACAGACTAGGGTCTGTTAGGGTCAGGTTGGACAGTGTTTTCTCTACTTCCTGTTGGCCTTCTGTAGCAAATTGTAGCTCCGTGTAGCTGTTTTAATTTTATTTTTTTCTCTAGAATCTTTATCTTACTATCACTCTCTGTTTTTTAAAGTGGTAAAATATAACCTTAATTCACACCATATTTCTGATATTATCGATCAATCTTATCAGATTAACTTTGATCGTTCACTTTTATTTTATTTCCGTGAGTGCAGTACACCTGCAAAGCGTTAGCACTCGTTAGCTTGTCATTAGCGTTTTCATTCGAACCTATCGCTGTTTTCTTTTCTCCTCTCCCTCGCTCCAGTTTTTCACAAGTTCATCAAACAACCGCAGTAAGAATATTTCATCAAGCACGGTGAGTAATGGCTTCTCCTATCATTGTTTCTTGCACCTCTTGCCACATGTACAGTTTATCTATCTCTGTCGCTGATGAGGGATTCACATGTGATAAATGCAGGGAAATAGTTAGGCTGACAGAGAAGATTTCAGAATTAGAGACACGCATCCAAACTTTAATTGAGGACAGTAAGAATGTTAGGGCTCTAGATACGGCTTTGGATGCGTCTAGCTCAGGGATTCCTGTACATTGTTCGGTTCCGGAAACAGAGCCCCAGCAGCAGGGCAACTGGGTGACGGTGAGGCAGCGTAGTCGTGGGTCAAAACACCGCTCTTCTGTTCCGATCAAAACATTAAACAGGTTCTCCCCACCCAGTGATGCACCCACTGAGAAACCTGATGAAAGTGCTCTAGTTATTGGTGATTCTATTGTACGGAACGTGAATATAGAGACACCAGCCACCATAGTCAAATGTTTACCGGGAGCCAGAGCGCCTGACATCTTGGCAAATTTAAAAGTGCTGGCTAATGCTAAACGTAAATACAGTAAGATTGTTATTCATGCCGGCGCTAATAATGTTCGACTTCGCCAGTCGGAGATCACTAAAAATAACATTAAAGAGGTGTGTGAACTTGCAAGCACGATGTCATACACTGTAATATGCTCTGGTCCCCTCCCTTCTTACCGTGGTGATGAGATGCATAGCAGATTGTCATCACTCAATGGCTGGATGTCTAAGTGGTGCCCACAGAATAACATAGGTTTCATAGACAATTGGACGAGCTTTTGGAACAGACCTGACCTGTTTAAAAGAGATGGTCTTCATTCCTCCTGGGGTGGCGCCACTCTTCTCTCTAGAAATATGGCAAATAGTCTTAGTGTTTATACTTGACTAACTGGGGCCCAGGTCAGGAAGCAGACAGACTGGCTAAACCGACCGTCTGCTAGCTGCCTCCCGTCACAGAGGTCAGTTAATTCTCAGCACATAGAGACTTTTTCACCTAGATATCACACTATAGAGACTGTGTCTGTTCCCCGAACTAGAAAATACAAAAAACGTCCAAACCAAGTTAAGATTAACAATTTAATTGAGGTTCAACAAATAAAAAACAGAAGCAATATGGATAAACAAATGATAAAGCTTGGCTTATTGAATATCAGATCCCTTTCTACGAAAACACTTTTTGTAAATAATATGATCACTGATCATAATATAGATGTGCTCTGTTTGACAGAAACCTGGCTAAAACCTGATGATTACATTATTTTAAATGAGTCCACCCCCCAAGATTACTGTTATAAACATGAGCCACGTCTAAAAGGCAAAGGTGGAGGTGTTGCTTCAATTTATAACAACGTTTTCAGGATTTCTCAGAGAGCAGGCTACAAGTATAACTCGTTTGAAGTAATGGTGCTTCATATAACATTATCCAAAGAAACAAAATGTTAATGATAAATCCCCTGTTATGTTTGTACTGGCTACTGTATACAGGCCACCAGGGCACCATACAGACTTTATTAAAGAGTTTGGTGATTTTACATCCGAGTTAGTTCTGGCTGCAGATAAAGTTTTAATAGTTGGTGATTTTAATATCCATGTTGATAATGAAAAAGATGCATTGGGATCAGCAATTATAGACATTCTGAACTCTATTGGGGTTAGACAACACGTTTCAGGACCTACTCATTGTCGAAATCATACTCTAGATTTAATACTGTCACATGGAATTGATGTTGATAGTGTTGAAATTATTCAGCCAAGTGATGATATCTCAGATCATTATTTAGTTCTTTGCAAAATTCATATAGCCAAAATTGTAAATTCTACTTCTTGTAACAAGTATGGAAGAACCATCACTTCTAACACAAAAGACTGCTTTTTAAGTTATCTTCCTGATGTATCCAAATTCCTTAGCATATCCAAAACCTCAGAACAACTTGATGATGTAACAGAAACTATGGACTCTCTCTTTTCTACCACTTTAAATAAAGTTGCTCCTTTACGCTTAAGGAAGGTTAAGGAAAACAGTTTGACACCATGGTATAATGAGCAAACCCGCACCCTAAAGAGAGCAGCCAGAAAAATGGAGCGCAGCTGGAGGAAAACAAAACTAGAGGTATTTCGTATTGCTTGGCGGGAAAGTAACATATCCTACAGAAAAGCATTAAAAACTGCTAGATCCGATTACTTTTCTTCTCTTTTAGAAGAAAACAAACATAACCCCAGGTATTTATTCAATACAGTGGCTAAATTAACGAAAAATAAAGCCTCAACAAGTGTTGACATTTCCCAACACCACAGCAGTAATGACTTTATGAACTATTTTACTTCTAAAATCGATACTATTAGAGATAAAATTGCAACCATTCAGCCGTCAGCTACAGTATCACATCAGACAGTGCACTATAGACCCCCTGAGGAACAGTTCCACTTATTCTCTACCATAGGAGAGGAAGAATTGTATAAACTTGTTAAATCATCTAAACCAACAACATGTATGTTAGACCCTATACCATCTAAGCTCCTAAAAGAGGTGCTTCCAGAAGTCATAGATCCTCTTCTGACTATTATTAATTCCTCATTGTCATTAGGATATGTCCCCAAAACCTTCAAACTGGCTGTTATTAAGCCTCTCATCAAAAAACCACAACTTGACCCCAAAGAACTAGTTAATTATAGACCAATCTCGAATCTCCCTTTTCTGTCCAAGATACTAGAAAAGGTGGTATCCACACAATTATATTCCTTCTTAGAGAAAAATGGTATATGTGAGGATTTCCAGTAAGGATTTAGACCGTATCATAGTACTGAGACTGCTCTCCTTAGAGTTACAAATGATCTGCTCTTATCATCTGATCGTGGGTGTATCTCTCTATTAGTTTTATTGGATCTTAGTGCTGCGTTTGACACAATTGACCACAACATACTTTTGCATAGACTTGAATACTTTGTTGGCATCAGTGGAAGTGCATTAGCATGGTTTAAATCGTACTTATATGACCGCCATCAGTTCGTAGCAGTGAATGAAGATGTATCCTATCGATCACAAGTGCAGTATGGAGTACCTCAAGGCTCAGTACTAGGGCCGCTACTCTTCACGCTTTATATGTTACCCTTGGGAGATATCATCAGGAAACATGGTGTTAGCTTTCACTGTTATGCTGATGATACTCAGCTCTATATTTCTTCGCAGCCCGGTGAAACACACCAATTTGAAAAACTAATGGATTGCATAGTCGATATAAAAAACTGGATGACGAGTAATTTCTTACTGCTAAATTCTGAAAAAACAGAGGTGTTAATTATAGGACCTTAAAACTCTGCTTGTAATAACCTAGAACACTGTCTAAGACTTGATGGTTGCTCTGTCAATTCTTCGTCATCAGTTAGGAACCTAGGTGTGCTATTTGATCGCAATCTTTCCTTAGAAAGCCACGTTTCTAGCATTTGTAAAACTGCATTTTTCCATCTCAAAAATATATCTAAATTACGGCCTATGCTCTCAATGTCAAATGCAGAAATGTTAATCCATGCATTTATGACCTCAAGGTTAGATTATTGTAATGCTTTATTGGGTGGTTGTTCTGCACGCTTAGTAAACAAACTACAGCTAGTCCAAAATGCAGCAGCAAGAGTTCTTACTAGAACCAGGAAGTATGACCATATTAGCCCGGTCCTGTCAACACTGCACTGGCTCCCTATCAAGCATCGTATAGATTTTAAAATATTGCTTATTACTTATAAAGCCCTGAATGGTTTAGCACCTCAGTATTTGAATGAGCTCCTTTTACATTATAATCCTCTACGTCCGCTACGTTCTCAAAACTCAGGCAATTTGATAATACCTAGAATATCAAAATCAACTGCAGGCGGCAGATCCTTTTCCTATTTGGCGCCCAAACTCTGGAATAACCTACCTAACATTGTTCGGGAGGCAGACACACTCTTGCAGTTTAAATCTAGATTAAAGACCCATCTCTTTAACCTGGCTTACACATAACATACTAATATGCTTTTATTATCCAAATCCGTTAAAGGATTTTTAGGCTGCATTAATTAGGTAAACCGGAACCGGAAACACTTCCCATAACACCCGATGTACTTGCTACATCATTAGAAGAATGGCATCTACGCTAATATTTGTCTGTTTCTCTCTTGTTCCGAGGTCACCGTGGCCACCAGATCCAGTCTGTATCCAGATCAGAGGGTCACTGCAGTCACCCGGATCCAGTACGTATCCAGACCAGATGCTGGATCAGCACCTAGAAAGGACCTCTACATCCCTGAAAGACAGCGGAGACCAGGACAACTAGAGCCCCAGATACAGATCCCCTGTGAAGACCTTGTCTCAGAGGAGCACCAGGACAAGACCACAGGAAACAGATGATTCTTCTGCACAATCTGACTTTGCTGCAGCCTGGAATTGAACTACTGGTTTCGTCTGGTCAGAGGAGAACTGGCCCCCCAACTGAGCCTGGTTTCTCCCAAGGTTTTTTTCTCCATTCTGTCACCGATGGAGTTTCGGTTCCTTGCCGCTGTCGCCTCTGGCTTGCTTAGTTGGGGACACTTCATCTACAGCGATATCGTTGACTTGATTGCAAATAAAGGCACAGACACTATTTAACTGAACAGAGATGACATAACTGAATCCAATGATGAACTGCCTTTAACTGTCATTTTTGCATTATTGACACTGTTTTCCTAATGAATGTTGTTCAGTTGCTTTGACGCAATGTATTTTGTTTAAAGCGCTATATAAATAAATAAAGGTGACTAGGGTTAGAGGTAATGTCTGCGATTGACCACGCGTTGTTTAACACATTAGCTCTGCTGCATCACTTCTGTTGCATATGAGAAACATCAAAATGGCAAACGAAGCTGAAAGCATAAAGCCGGGCTAATTGCTTGAACTGCACAGAGAGTAGAGCCTGGTTTATTCTCACCGCGTCAGCAGGACTGAAAGACCGCTTCTTAAACCAGAGAAGGTGAACAGCACGTGGTGAACGCCATGCCTCTTCTTACCCTTTTTTTGTTAATAAAAGTTATGCAAGCTAGTTTGTCATATCTTATTCTTTTATTGTTGTTGTGTTTTTTAATTAAGGATATCAAAGAATCCATATTTTGTTTTAAAAAAGTGAAAGGTATATAGATTTAAGCAAATCAGACAATTATCTTTTCTTGTAAAACATGACAAGATCGCAAATTCTAAAGTGACAGCATCCGAAGACCGTCTTATAACACAGCAAAAGAGGAACTTCACAAAATCTGATCAAAAATACTGAAGAAAAAAGAACAGGTTTAGAGGTAACCACTTTCGCTGAAAAAAAAAGCGACCAAATCATGTGCTTGTGCGACCGACTGAGGGAAAAATTAGTCTGAACGCAAATGTGTACAATTATTCATTTTATTTATTTATATGAACCTAGCCATAGATTATCCCATTTTTGCATAAAAGATGGATAATTGTGACCCATACAATGCAGTGTTTCCCAAAGCCTTACACTCGATTTGTATAAATATAAATATATATGAATATGCAGATTATGCTTCTGCCAGCAGGAGGCGCTATTAGAGCAGGAGAGATACAGGTTTCTTCAGTAACACTGTACACAAAGCAGCACTGAGCTCACAAACACTGCTTTATCAGGCATCACATACAAGATAAAATGAAAATGACATCGAACATTGTCTGGATACAGTCGGTTTCCTTCTGAAATACAGTGATATAAAAACACCTGCGGCGGTTTTTGATTTTAAAACATGCAGTGTTCTTGTTTATTCAACGAAGTCCAGGCCTTTTGGAAAATATATTTGTGGCGGTCAGTTTTGATATTGTGGTTAAATTTGGTGTATAAAAGTCTTAACTTAAACACAAGACCTTGATTAGCTGAAACGCTGATGTGATTTGGAGTGTGATTAATGACCCAGCAGTC
Organism: Carassius carassius; assembly: GCF_963082965.1. Taxonomy (NCBI): domain Eukaryota; kingdom Metazoa; phylum Chordata; class Actinopteri; order Cypriniformes; family Cyprinidae; genus Carassius; species Carassius carassius. The sequence continues at coordinate 196,601 of NC_081782.1, read as the reverse complement.
ATTTGTGACTTCCACCATTGCCTTCTTGACTCGTTATTGATCAGACTTCCAGAGCGAAGCAGTTTTTACACAGTATTGAATTCACCACACTCAGAAAGTCCATTTACTGCAGAAACAATCCTCTGATAGTCACCAACATAACAGAGCAGATCTGGGACGAACGCCTCCGATTTCACTGGCAGGAACAGAAGATGATACAGGAATGGACAGGGTGTGATAGGGAAAGATGTGTGTAGTCCAACAGGAAGTGGACAGGGATTAGGTGGAAGAGCTTTTAGCACCGCAGCTGTGACACAAGCCTGACCGGAGCACAGTCTAATGGGACACCAGCTCCCCTCAGGACACTCATCTGATGGTTATTCACTCCATTAATCGGGTCAAATCCAAATCTTATTAATTATTTAAAACCAATAATTTAAAATGTTAGGTACATCCTGCCCAGTGTTGTGCTCCAAACAAGCCGTTTGAAGGTACTGAAGACTAAAGAGTGAATGTACAGATGCAGGATTCACACATCACATTCACTTTCACTGCTCCCAAATTAACACTGTTACTATATGTAGCACTTTTAACATTTGCTTAATTAGAAATATTTTAGTCAAATGTATATGCATCAGCACTATTGAGCTCTATTCTATATCTTCAGGTCTAGCCTGTATGCAAAATGAAAATAATGATGTGACTCTACTATTTACAGATAAAGAGCCAACTGTGAAGAAAACACATCTCTAACGCTGTAAACAGCACACGTTCCTCTTAGGACAAGCCACGTTAGACTATACGCAGTTACTCTTTATTTAAGGTGTCCTTGTTACAGTGTAATTATACATTTAGAAATTCATTAACTACTTGTACTTACTATATGCTTAGTTTTAGGATTAGGGTTTGGCTTTGGGTTACTTGCATGTAATTATGTATAATGTATTGTTACTGTCAATGAGTTTATCAATGAGTTTGAGCAAATAGAATGAGAAACTGTGATCTATTGCAGTCTGTAAATATATTAGAGCCAAATATGGGACAAATATGATGTAATTTAGTGGGAAACTGTGTGAGCTCTCTTTAAGACTGGATGGACCTCTTGTTTCAGAGGAGGACCGGTCAAACAAGACTTTTAGAAGAGGACCTGGGGTTTGTCTCCCCCCCGACGAGGCTCCTAGTGCCAAGGCTCAAGAGTCATGGTTCACTACACCGTAGAATAAAGTGTAAATCATTAAGATATTAAGTAAAAATCATGTTCCATGAAGATATTTTGTAAATCTCGTAAATGTATCAAATAATCAAAACGTAATGTTTGATTAGTAATATGCATTGCTAAGAACTTCATCTGAACAACTTTAAAGATGATTTTCTCAATATTTAGATTTTTTTGCTCCCTCAGATTCCAGATTTTCTAATAGTTGTATCTCAGACAAATATTGTCCTCCGAACAAACCACACATCAATGGAGAGATCATTTACTCTGATGATGTATAAATCTCAATTTTGAAAAAATGACACTTAAGACTGGTTTTGTTGTCCAGGATCATAGATTTGTTGATGATGATTTTCATTATTGTTTATAATTGATTTTATTCATTAGTTGCTATAGCCTTTAACTGCGAGGGTAATGAATTGCACGCTAATCTCTGAGAAACGGTGTGTTGATGCTAGCGTGAGTGCTAATGGCTAAACCGAGACAAGGTGAGGTGAAAACACTCGAGTCAGGGCAAAACCCAGCTCTCCACAGTCTCTTTCTGAAATAGCGCAGACGTGTGCTGTTACTGTTACTGAAGTGATAATTGACTTTGAGTATTGCTTTCACTGAAGAGGATGTTAGAATAAACCAACAATGACTCTTCTCGTTCAGAGACGCAGCCTGCAGCCAGCACCGCTGCCAGGAGTGTTAAAAAACCAATTAAAATTACAGCATTGTGGGAAAACGGCCCTGAACACTGGAGGGGAACTTCACACCTCAGATATAAGGAGCAGCAAATCACAGGCCCAGAATTACGGGGCGCAAATTAAACACCAATGCCCCAGATAGCTGCTATCATTTAATAAGCAGTAAACATGATATCTGTCAAATACACTTGCAGAATGGCATAAACAAAAAGTGCTGTATGTCCTATTGTTGGTGGAACGTGATAAACAGCTTTGCTAATTAATCCTGGTGGGCCTGAAGGACCGAGCTCTTCACAGGAAGTGCTGAAGACAAATCACATCCTGTTTGGGCTCACTCCTTCGTTTGAGAAGACCAGCAACGCTAAGCTAATTGCTCGGATGGTGCGCTCCTAATGAGGCCGTGGAGCATCATGGGTACAGTGGCGTTACGAGTAACGATAAACCCCAGACGTATTCTTACAGATAACGTGCTTCACATGCTTCCTTTCTCTGAGCTTATCACCAAAACAAACGATTCTGACGCAGAGATACTCAAACTAGGGCTGCACTATGACAAAAATCTAAATTGTCGATTATTTCCTTGAAATTGTTATTGCGATTATTAATTACAGTTATCACAGAATGATGTTTATACCATTATTTGATGCAACTGTATGCCATATTTTTATATGAAAATAAAGTTGAAAACACTCTTTTCTATAGTATTAAGCCTCAAATGTCAACTATACATCCGAATGGTTTCTTTAAATTATAAAAAAGAAGTTAAAATATGAATGGTATTACAATGTCATACTAAAACTGAAAAAATGAAAAAACCCTTAATATAACATGTAAAAAGAAAAAAAAAAAAACATTAAACGTGCAGAATAACATAAGTGGACTTTGACCGATTAATTGCCGTTTTGAACGATTGCGTAATTGTGGCATCCATAATTGTAATCGCGATTAGAAATTAGATTATTTGTGCAGCCCTAAACGTTGTGTGTTCAATGCACACGAGCGACCGCGAGATAAACACACGCTCCAGACATGAACTCCAAACTCTAGCAGAAACATTTAGCTAAGAGATAAAAACCATTCGCCAGGCTTTTCCCGTCCGCATCGGTAAACAATCCTCCTTCATCGTGCAGAAAAATATTTCACAGAAGAAATTAGAGGTGAATAAATGATGATGAAATGAAAGTTTAATGTTAAAGTTTAGATCTGATGTAGCCTTGATTGTGAATCTCTGCTTTATACGACCAGTTATTTCTGCATGCTAGGCTAGGACATGAATACTTCAGTTACTGAGTTATTCCCTGTTTTTCATTATTTCAGCGCTTCATTGCATCATTTATTAAACAGATGACTGAATTAATTTATCATATTTCTGTGTCTAGTTTTGCTTGAGCGCTCATGGGTTAAACAGTGACAAAAGCCCCTAAGACCACAGGGAGCTTCATCTTAACGAGTCGCTCTAATTGAAGCCGTCGTCCCTGTGAAAACGTCATCTTCTGCTCCATTAATGCACAGCAGATTATTCTGTTTCTGACACTGTGATACTAGCAGCTGGCCACACACCGAATGCAAATAAGACTTACTGAAATAATTATAATTATACTTTATTTGGAGAACTACTAGTGTGCATTAAGCACATTTTTAACATTAAACCTAAAATGTGTTTTAATGTCGCTAATGATGAGGACTGTATGATCTTTAAATGTAAGACACTTCAGCACCTCAGTTCAGCTATAGTTGGACTTCTGCACTACTTTCACACAATTAAAGTGCATCAAACACAAAATTAGTTCCAATTTATCAGACTTGAAGTATACCAGTTTAGTAAACCAAAAGTATCATTGCAGGGTATTTTATTATTAAAATACATAAATATGTAAATTTATTTTTATTTAGTATCAAATAAATTTATTTAAAAAACATTTGAGTATTTTTCACTAGGGTAGAACTGAACTGCAGTTATGATAAATTAAATACACTTAATTTTATACACTGATTAAGTTGGAACAACCCTGATCTTTTGTTGTTGATGTGAAAACTGTAATGAAACTAATTTTGTGCAGATGCCGTTTGGCAGAAGATTCAACACGAGCAGATGTTAGACGAGCCTTGATCCTCAAAACCATGAACAAAACTACACGAGGTGAAAGAAAATACAACCCCAACGGCCTTAAATCGGTTCAGGGCTCTAGTGCTGCTGAAGTCAGTGTGAACGAGTCTCCTGAAGCACATCAACACACTCACACACAACCACAGATCCAGGAACCAGAGCATCTCAAGACAGAACACAAACACTGTCTGCATTCAAACTGAAACCACTTCAAGCCTTTCCGACCAGTGCAGGTTTGAGCTGGTAATATTAAACACGAACAGACCGCTGCACTTCACAGCATCAGAGCTGAAGCTCATCACTGTGTGTGTGTGTGTGTGTGTGTGCTTCTGATGAATCTGAACAGGTTTCTGCTGTGATGATGTGTTGGGTGTGAACATCTAATGCTAATCATCTGATCAAAGGACAAACAAAAGGTGAAGATGAGGTCCGTGTGAAACACACAGCATCTGTCCAGAAACCTCGCTCGAGTCAGTTTAACATCTGCTCCTGAGAGCTTAGCTCCTGCTGAACTTCTGATGGATCATCAGCACAGAGATGAACATACAAACCCTGCATCAGAAATAACACACAACAGAGACTCGAACTCTTCCGATCAGATCATTCCTCGCTAGGAAAACAGTTTTATATCAGACGCGAAAGCAGTGTTAGTTGAATCGGACGCCTGTGACTAATCTGCTGATCGGAAGAGCCCGGTGTTCCTGATGAACGGGTACCGGACGATGAGGAGGAGGAGGCTGGGGGGTGATAACGGAGTAAGCTGAGGAAGGAAAGTTGTCTTACCGGATCACGGCGGTGTCTCCCTGTCTGATGGTGATGTTGTCGGTGGATCTCTGGCTGTCCACGCTGATCACCGGGAATCCTGTGGGAATAAAACATAGCAGTCGGAAAACACACGCCTGCAGCTGCCGGGACGAGGTGCGTCCGCACACAAACATCTCCAGAGAAAATCCACAGAGAAACAGTGAAGAGATGAAGAGCGCGAGAGATCCGCGGGAAACAGCGGAGAGATGAAGCGGAGGCGCGCTGCCGTGCACTGACTGCACACACACACACACACACACACGCTACACTAGCGCTCTGCTGCCCCCTTCACGAGAGCCCCGTTATCGGTTGCCACGACAACAGCCCGCTCTGTGCTCGCGCTTGCCGCCTTTCTGTGGGTCTCACAAAAGAGCGCGAAGCGTCGCGTCACAGGCTTCTTCTGTTTCATAACGATTAGGCTACAAAGTACAAAACACGAAACTAAGGTTGACTAAACAGCACTCCCTTTATTGTTCTTTTTTAAAGGTTTTCTTACATTAACTTATAAGGAGAATAGTCCTCACCTAGTAAACATTAAAATCCCGCTCACTGACCGAATCCACAAACATCTGTGAATCATTTTAACAGGCACCACAGTTTAAAATACTCCACATACTCACATCGCCTCTGGCTTGCTTAGTTGGGGACACTTCATCTACAGCGATATCGTTGACTTGATTGCAAATAAATGCACAGACACTATTTAACTGAACAGAGCTGACATCACTGAATCCAATGATGAACTGCCTTTAACTATCATTTTGCATTATTGACACTGTTTTCCTAATGAATGTTGTTCAGTTGCTTTGACTCAATCTATTTTGTTTAAAGCGCTATATAAATAAAGGTGACTTGACTCACGTTAATTCAAGAAATTGATAATGATATTGTCTGCATACTGATGAAGTATATTGCTTTTAATCATTTAACTACCAAGTTTAAAAGGCAGTCTACACTTCCATAATGTACTTAAAGTGCTCTAATTTTGCACAATAATTTTGTACTTAATATACTGAAAACAATTCTTTAGTAGGTTACTTTTTAAAGGGTTCCTATTATGATTTTTCACTCTGTCAACATTAGTTAGTCTGTAATGTTGATGTTTGAGCATAAAAAAAGATCTGCAAAGTTACAAAGTTCAAGTCCACTTCAAAAGGAGATCTTTTATTTAACAGAAATCACTTTTTCAAAAACTACAACGAATGACTCGTTTGGACTACAATGCATATTTTCCGGGATTTGTGATATCACAGATACTGACGAATGGGACAAGACCTGGTCGTGCTGCACTAGAGAAGACAGCGAGTGTTATTACAGTGTCAGAGACAAACTAGCATTCTCAAGCAGATGAACATAGAGTGATTACAATCATCTGGGTTTAAATCACGCTCAAATTTATTTCATTTTGATGCAATATACACTGAATCTCATAGGCTCCTAGCGTGATATTTCCTGACCAGGTGCTGAGTGGAGCGAATCACAGCACACACCGGCCCACCTGACCAATCACATCACACACCGACCCAGCTGACCAATCACAGCACACACCGGCCCACCTAACCAATCACAGCACAGACCGGCCCACCTGACCAATCACAGCACACACCGGCCCACCTGACCAAACACCGCACACACCGGCCCAGCTGACCAATCAGAGCACACACCGGCCCAGCTGACCAATCAGAGCACACACCGGCCCAGCTGACCAATCAGAGCACACACCGGCCCACCTGACCAAACACAGCACACACCGGCCCAGCTGACCAAACACAGCACACACCGGCCCAGCTGACCAATCAGAGCACACACCGGCCCAGCTGACCAAACACAGCACACACCGGCCCAGCTGACCAAACACAGCACACACCGGCCCAGCTGACCAATCACAGCACACACCGGCCCAGCTGACCAAACACAGCACACACCGGCCCAGCTGACCAAACACAGCACACACCGGCCCAGCTGACCAATCACAGCACACACCGGCCCAGCTGACCAAACACAGCACACACCGGCCCAGCTGACCAATCAGAGCACACACCGGCCCAGCTGACCAATCACAGCACACCTCGGCCCAGCTGACCAATCACAGCACAGACCGGCCCACCTGACCAATCACAGCACACACCGGCCCACCTGACCAATCACAGCACAGACCGGCCCACCTGACCAATCACAGCACACACCGGCCCACCTGACCAATCACAGCACAGACCGGCCCACCTGACCCATCACAGCACACACCGGCCCACCTGACCAATCACAGCACACACCGGCCCACCTGACCAAACACCGCACACACCGGCCCAGCTGACCAAACACCGCACACACCGGCCCAGCTGACCAATCAGAGCACACACCGGCCCACCTGACCAAACACAGCACACACCGGCCCAGCTGACCAATCAGAGCACACACCGGCCCAGCTGACCAATCACAGCACACACCGGCCCAGCTGACCAATCACAGCACACACCGGCCCAGCTGACCAAACACAGCACACACCGGCCCACCTGACCAATCACAGCCCACACCGGCCCACCTGACCAAACACAGCCCACACCGGCCCAGCTGACCAATCACAGCACACACCGGCCCAGCTGACCAATCACAGCACACACCGGCCCAGCTGACCAAACACCGCACACACCGGCCCACCTGACCAAACACAGCACACACCGGCCCACCTGACCAAACACAGCACACACCGGCCCAGCTGACCAAACACAGCACACACCGGCCCACCTGACCAATCACAGCACACACCGGCCCACCTGACCAAACACAGCACACACCGGCCCAGCTGACCAATCAGAGCACACACCGGCCCAGCTGACCAATCACAGCACACACCGGCCCAGCTGACCAATCAGAGCACACACCGGCCCACCTGACCAAACACAGCACACACCGGCCCAGCTGACCAATCACAGCACACACCGGCCCACCTGACCAATCACAGCACACACCGGCCCAGCTGACCAATCACAGCACACTAGGGCTGTCAACGAATATTCTAAATTCGAATATGTATTCGAATAGTTTAAAAAAAAAGAATTTCGAAGGTGAAAATTAATATTCGAATAAAAAAAAATGTGGAAAAAGGCCCGCGGTAGTAGAGATGTGGTTGTCTACTTTGCGAGTGGGCGCGCTAGTGTGCCTGAGGGTTCAGGGACAGGTCACAGCCTCACAGGAGTCGCACTGTCTCGCAAAGCATCACTGCTGGAAGTTGACGCGTCTTCATGGAAGATGACAGCAAGTGCAGAGCCCAACTCGACCGCAGCTGAGAAAATGAGGTAAAACTGTTGACCCGCGAGATTGTTGTATGCAAGCTATTTAAGATACAGTTAGCATACCATTCGACCACTAGCAACATGAGGTCACATCTCAAAAATGTGCACCCAAATGAGCATGGCATAATGTGTGGAACTCCAGCTAAACAGTCACGTCTTGACACTTAACGTTACTTTGCATCGCCCGCCGCAAGCACTTTGTCTGCAACACGACAAGAGGCCATAACGGATAAAATAATTTCGTTCATTTTTAAGGACACGAGACCGATCAGTATCGCGGATGGGGCAGGCTTCGGGGAGTTCTGTCAAGCAATGCATCCGAGGTTTGATTATTTATCGTTTCATGTCAAGGAAAAGTTCCATGTTTACCACAGCACAGCTCGCTCGGAGCATTCAATGCCAGTTCTATATGCTGTAAAACTTCAATTAATATTAATAATATTTGTTTCAATCACTGAATGAAGCCTGCTATATTTGGGACAACAGTCGCGACCTTAAATTGCTTGCACAAAAATGTCTTTGTTCATTTAAACCATTATGCGCAGAGAACGTGAGGGTGAGAGAGCGTGAGGTCTGCAGTCTTGGCCATTAGTTGATTTCCTTGTTTTTGTGTAGGTAATACGTTGTCATATATGTTTAAACTTAAATAGACTATCTATACAATTACTTATGTCTCTTTGTATTATTTTTGCCTGTTATTGACGTAATGCGCGTCATTGACAACATGCCCAACCAAATTTTCGAATAGTTTCGAATATTCGTGTATTTTTTAGAGGGAATATTCGAACGTCAATTTTGAGCAATTTTGACAGCCCTACAGCACACACCGGCCCAGCTGACCAATGACAGCAGACACTGGCCCAGCTGACCAATCACAGCACATTTCGTATTTCAGAAGGCGGGCCTTCATTTGATACAGAACTATTTGATACAGGATACAGGATAGACTGGGGAGAGAGCTGTTGTAATAATGTAAAATATATGAAAAATAACGTGTTTTGAACAACCTAGTATGAGAGCCTGTTCTAGTACACCCCCAAAACTAAATCAGGACTTCTTAAAAGAGCATTATAGCACCCCTTTAAGATAAATTTAAGATCATCTAAGTGTACTCAACTGTGCGGTTTTGGGATACAATGAATATGAAGTAAAATGTACTTTTAACATACTATCTGTATTTCAGAAATGTATTTAGTAACCACTTGTAGTACACTTGAGTGTCCTAGTGTATAAAAAGATATTAAGTACAAAATTAGTGAGCAAAAATAGAACACTAAGTACATTATGGAGGTGTACTTTTTTTAACCTGGGCTACCATTACTGTCAAATGTCATCATCAATTTAATTATTATTAATTGTATTACTGTTATTATTTACTTAAATAGAAACCTCTCTGTCATTCTCTATACAAACCATAAAGATGAGCCACTTCTGCACTGTGCTCACACACACACACACACACTCTCTCACACCCACACACACTCTCACACCCACACACTAACACTCCCACCACACACACACACACTCACCCACATACACCCACACACACACACACACACACACACACACACACACACACACTCTCTCTCTCACACACACACACACACTCTCTCTCACACACACACACACTCTCTCTCACACACTCACACACACACACACACTCTCTCTCTCTCACCCACATACACCCACACACACACACACACTCTCTCTCTCTCACACCCACACACACACACACACACACTCTCTCACACACACACAAACACTCTCTCTCACACACACACAAACACTCTCTCTCACACACTCACACACACACACACACACACACTAACACCCAAACACACACTAACTCTCACACTCACACACACTAACACTCTCACACTCACACACACTCTCACACACACTAACACTCTCACACACACTAACACTCTCACACACACACTCTCTCACACACACACTAACACCCAAACACACACTAACACTCTCACACTTACACACAGCGATATCGTTGACTTGATTGCAAATAAATGCACAGACACTATTTAACTGAACAGAGATGACATCACTGAATCCAATGATGAACTGCCTTTAACTATCATTCTGCATTATTGACACAATAATTGACATTGTTTAAAGCGCTATATAAATAAAGGTTACTTGACACACACTAACACTCTCACACACTCACACACAAACACTATCTCACACACACACACACACACGTTATGTTTCCATGTTTTATGTGGACTCGTCATAGGTCGTAATGGTTTTTATACTATACAGACTGTATTTTCTGTCTCCCTACACCTAAACCTACCCTTTACAGGAAAAAATGCCACACAAGGACAAGGATTTAGGATATTGCTATCTTTTTGGGGACATTTTATCCCCATAACATTGGGTTTACCATGTAACACACACACACACAGTGCAGATGTGAGAATGAATAACATCACACTTCAGGCTGTATACAGTAGCAAACAGGTCAAAGGTAAATGATGGATAATGTGTGTGTGTATGTGTGTGTGTGTGTCTGTGTGAGAGTGTGTGTGTGTGTGTGTGTGTGTGTGTGTGTGTGTGAGAGAGAGAGAGAGAAAGACCATTTAGAGCTGCTGTCTCACACACACACAGTTTAACACAAGTGCACAGCTTCACAAATAATGAGACCAGCACTGCATGTGTGTGTGTGTGTGTGTGTGTTATAGAGAGACAGAGACTGTACTTTTTGATATACAACACTGATGCCAACATATTTATATCTGGTCAGATAATGACTCTATAACTCTCGTTTAAGAATTCGTTTTTGGAGCACTCAATCCAACATTTCCTCAAATCACAAAACCACAAATCCAAAACACATCTACAGTCATATGATGATTTTGAGTTTGGGAAATGCACCATGCAAACTGCACTCTGCACCAACTTTCTAGGTGTCTTTGTACTGGTACCTGATTTGCATAATTCATTTAGAGATTCGAGTGCTAAACAAAAGCGTGCAGAGGACGCAACAAACAGCGCTCTCTCTCTCTATATATATATATCTGTATATCTATATATACACACACACACACACACATATATATATATATATATATATATATATATACACTGTATATGAAGAGTTCATTTGCAAAAACATATGTTTTTAAAAATGTTCAAAGATCATGTTTTATTTTTTATTTTTTTTTATCCTGCATTACAATTAATATCAACAATATCTACATCAGACCAATCAAGTATCACATCCAGCTGAACAAATAAAAAGATGTGTGTGTGACGCTCCACCGCTCTGACAGAATCTCTCCAGTCCTTCTGGACAGTGTTTTCACACTGCTGTCATGTCTGAGTGTGTGTGTGTTTGTGTGTGTGTGTGTGTGTTCAGACTAGACTCTCTGTGTGAGAAGCTCCTCAAAGATTCTTGCTAACTTTATTACACACATCTAAATTAGCACTCAGTTCCAGTACTTTAGAGATTCATGAAAATCCAGTTCAACAAAATCTTTGTGGCAAGAAAATGAGACTGCGTGGAGTTCATATTCCAGGTCTTTCCTAGAACTGAATAATTCAAGCCGTGCATAATTATTCCTAAAACACTCCCCGCTGAACCGCTTCCTTCTGCACGCGCTGCTCTTGCCTCAAGGTGCAAGAACTGCAGTAATAACTTCTGCATTATTTGTGGTTTACTGCCAGAATCTGCATTGAAAGAGACTCAGTCTAATGTATGCTAATGGCAGATATTTGCTAATGCCAGTGTGTGGATTGTTAAATGGAATAGCCATTCGTTTCACTGGACGACAGTCACGTGTTTAAACTGCGACGAGTGTCACTATATTCACCGGAGGAGCGACCGCAGGGACGACTGAAGACATTTAGCATCAGGCTAACGATGGTGACATCACTCCTATAAATGATGAAGAGAAACATATCACAGCTGCATTCGATCCTTTAATGGCCATATTAAGTTTCTCTGGTTCCAGTGTGATGAAAATTCAGGACAAACAGAAAGTTTCGCTGCTCAGGACTCAGAAAGGCCTTCTGCATCAGACGCAGCACAAGCTACAATAAAACATCTGAATGAATTTAGAAAGCTAACGCACAGTGTGCTGCATTACTGAAAGAGCTGGAGCAGACGCACGTTCATCTGTCTGTGATTAAGATGAGTTCAGCGGAGAATATCACAGCCTCTCATTCATTACCACACACACAGTCCAGTCCAGAACGAATCCAATCCTGACTTTATGATGGTTTAGGGTTAGGGTTCAGATCACCTGCTGATCAGTCTCTGACAGTCACTATCACTAGACTCTGTTTCTCAGGTCAGCTTTCTTAAAGCTCTTCAGACAGTGAGAACAACAGGTGGATAACAGGAGAATCATTTATCATCACTTTGGCACAAATAAGATTTGACATGAACTCTTTTCTCACTCGATGAAGCGACAGACTGTTTACATGCTCTGTACAATCCTGATCAACTTGAGTTCAACTCCTTCAAACTAAACTCAATAATACACTCCTCTGATCTGTTCCTGCAGTAACACACACTCAAACACATCACACATCTAAACTAGCAAATACTCTTAAAACTACTGGATGTAGCTGAACACCTACACAGTGTTAGTCTTTTCATTTGATTCTCAGGAATAATGTGCTGTAATGAAAAGATGTGAAGCATTTACTGCCGTTAATCTGAACATTCATTGCTTTATGAGTGATAATGTGTGTTTGTTAAAAACCTCTGCTAGTGTGACTTCAGTTGTGTCTGTATGAAGTGTTTTGGTTCATAGATTTCAGAAAGTGACTCAAGTATTGAGAAATGTCCTAGTGATTTAAAAACCTAAATCAGCAGTTTTTGCTGGTAAAGTTGATCCACTTGCCAGAATAACCTGCTCGACCTGATTAAACTGAAAGCAGTTAAGACCCTCTTAAGAATTAAGGTTTGGTCAGCAGAGATACGGTCCACGAATGTGCAAATGTGTGCAGAAGAGGATGAGATAAAGCTGCATGTTGAGCATTATCAGACTCCTGCTGTGTGTGTGTGTGTGTGTGTGTGTGTGTGTGTGTGCTCTTGTTTTTGTGTCATATCAGGACACAACTTTGTATAATGACATGGGACATTTTTCAAAACGCTTATAAATCATACAGAATGAGTTTTTCTGAGAAAGTAAAAATGCACAAAGTTTCCTGTGAGGGTTAGGGTTAGGTGTAGGGTTGGTGTAGGGCCATAGAATATACAGTTTGTACAGTATAAAAACCATTACACCTATGGGATGAACACACTTTACACAAAAACAAACATGTGTGTATGTGTGAGTGAGTGTGTGTGTGTGTGTGTGTGTGTGTGTGTGTGTGAGTGAGTGAGTGAGTGAGTGAGTGTGTGAGTGAGTGAGTGTGTGAGTGAGTGAGTGTGTGAGTGAGTGAGTGTGTGTGTGTGTGTGTGTGTGTGTGTGTGAGTGAGTGAGTGTGTGAGTGAGTGAGTGAGTGTGTGAGTGAGTGAGTGTGTGAGTGAGTGTCTAAGTGGTGCCCACAGAATAACATAGGTTTCACAGACAATTGGACGAGCTTTTGGGGCAGACCTGACCTGTTGAGAGATGCTCTTCATCCCTCCTGGGGTGGCGCCACTCTTCGCTCTAGAAATATGGCACATAGTCTTAGTGTTTATAGTTATATCAGATATAAGATCCCTTTCTACGAAAACACTTTTTTTAAATAATGTGATCACTGATCATAATATAGATGTACTCTGTTTGACAGAAACCTGGCTAAAACCTGATGATTACATTATTTTAAATGAGTCCACCCCCCAAGATTACTGTTATAAACATGAGCAGCGTCTAAAAGGCAAAGGTGGAGGTGTTGCTTCAATTTATAACAACGTTTTCAGGATTTCTCAGAGGGCACGCTTCAAGTATAACTCGTTTGAAGTAATGGTGCTTCATATAACATTATCCAGAGAAACAAATGTTAATGATAAATCCCCTGTTATGTTTGTACTGGCTACTGTATACAGGCCACCAGGGCACCATACAGACTTTATTAAAGAGTTTGGTGATTTTACATCCGAGTTAGTTCTGGCTGCAGATAAAGTTTTAATAGTTGGTGATTTTAATATCCATGTTGATAATGAAAAAGATGCATTATGATCAGCATTTATAGACATTCTGAACTCTATTGGGGTTAGACAACACGTTTCAGGACCTACTCATTGTCGAAATCATACTCTAGATTTAATACTGTCACATGGAATTGATGTTGATGGTGTTGAAATTATTCAGCCAAGTGATGATATCTCAGATCATTATTTAGTTCTTTGCAAACTTCATATAGCCAAAATTGTAAATTCTACTTCTTGTTACAAGTATGGAAGAACCATCACTTCTAACACAAAAGACTGCTTTTTAAGTTATCTTCCTGATGTATCCAAATTCCTTAGCATATCCAAAACCTCAGAACAACTTGATGTAACAGAAACTATGGACTCTCTCTTTTATAGCACTTTAAATAAAGTTGCTCCTTTACGCTTAAGGAAGGTTAAGGAAAACAGTTTGACACCATGGTATAATGACCATACTCGCACCCTAAAGAGAGCAGCCCGAAAAATGGAGCGCAGCTGGAGGAAAACAAAACTAGAGGTATTTTGTATTGCTTGGCGGGAAAGTAACATATCCTACAGAAAAGCATTAAAAACTGCTAGATCCGATTACTTTTCTTCTCTTTTAGAAGAAAACAAACATAACCCCAGGTATTTATTCAATACAGTGGCTAAATTAACGAAAAATAAAGCCTCAACAAGTGTTGACATTTCCCAACACCACAGCAGTAATGACTTTATGAACTATTTTACTTCTAAAATCGATACTATTAGAGATAAAATTGCAACCATTCAGCCGTCAGCTACAGTATCACATCAGACAGTGCACTATAGACCCCCTGAGGAACAGTTCCACTCATTCTCTACCATAGGAGAGGAAGAATTGTATAAACTTGTTAAATCATCTAAACCAACAACATGTATGTTAGACCCTATACCATCTAAGCTCCTGAAAGAGGTGCTTCCAGAAGTCATAGATCCTCTTCTGACTATTATTAATTCCTCATTGTCATTAGGATATGTCCCCAAAACCTTCAAACTGGCTGTTATTAAGCCTCTCATCAAAAAACCACAACTTGACCCCAAAGAACTAGTTAATTATAGACCAATCTCGAATCTCCCTTTTCTGTCCAAGATACTAGAAAAGGTGGTATCCTCACAATTATATTCTTTCTTAGAGAAAAATGGTAAATGTGAGGATTTCCAGTCAGGATTTAGACCGTATCATAGTACTGAGACTGCTCTCCTTAGAGTTACAAATGATCTGCTCTTATCATCTGATCGTGGGTGTATCTCTCTATTAGTTTTATTGGATCTTAGTGCTGCGTTTGACACAATTGACCACAACATACTTTTGCATAGACTTGAACACTTTGTTGGCATCAGTGGAAGTGCATTAGCATGGTTTAAATCGGACTTATATGACCGCCATCAGTTCGTAGCAGTGAATGAAGATGTATCCTATCGATCACAAGTGCAGTATGGAGTACCTCAAGGCTCAGTACTAGGGCCGCTACTCTTCACGCTTTATATGTTACCCTTGGGAGATATCATCAGGAAACATGGTGTTAGCTTTCACTGTTATGCTGATGATACTCAACTCTATATTTCTTCGCGGCTCGGTGAAACACACCAATTTGAAAAACTAATGGAATGCATAGTCGATATAAAAAAACTGGATGACGAGTAATTTCTTACTGCTAAATTCTGAAAAAACAGAGGTGTTAATTAGGAACTAAAAACTCTGCTTGTAATAACCTAGAACACTGTCTAAGACTTGATGGTTGCTCTGTCAATTCTTCGTCATCAGTTAGGAACCTAGGTGTGCTATTTGATCGCAATCTTTCCTTAGAAAGCCACGTTTCTAGCATTTGTAAAACTGCATTTTTCCATCTCAAAAATATATCTAAATTACGGCCTATGCTCTCAATGTCAAATGCAGAAATGTTAATCCATGCATTTATGACCTCAAGGTTAGATTATTGTAATGCTTTATTGGGTGGTTGTGCTGCACGCTTAGTAAACAAACTACAGCTAGTCCAAAATGCAGCAGCAAGAGTTCTTACTAGAACCAGGAAGTATGACCATATTAGCCCGGTCCTGTCAACACTGCACTGGCTCCCTATCAAGCATCGTATAGATTTTAAAATATTGCTTATTACTTATAAAGCCCTGAATGGTTTTGCACCTCAGTATTTGAATGAGCTCCTTTTACATTATAATCCTCTACGTCCGCTACGTTCTCAAAACTCAGGCAATTTGATAATACCTAGAATATCAAAATCAACTGCGGCCGGCAAATCCTTTTCCTATTTGGCGCCTAAACTCTGGAATAATCTACCTAACATTGTTCGGGAGGCAGACACACTCTTGCAGTTTAAATCTAGATTAAAGACCCATCTCTTTAACATGGCTTACACATAACATACTAATATGCTTTTAATATCCAAATCCGTTAAAGGATTTTTAGGCTGCATTAATTAGGTTAACCACAACCGGAAACACTTCCCATAACACCCTATGTACTTGCTATATCATTAGAAGAATGGCATCTACGCTAATATAAGTCTGTTTCTCTCTTATTCCGAGGTCACCGTAGCCACCAGATCCAGTCTGTGTCCAGATCAGAGGGTCACAGCAGTCACCCGGATCCAGTACGTATCCAGACCAGATGCTGGATCAGCACCTAGAAAGGACCTCTACATCCCTGAAAGACAGCGGAGACCAGGATAACTAGAGCTCCAGATACAGATCCCCTGTAAAGACCTTGTCTCAGAGGAGCACCAGGACAAGACCACAGGAAACAGATGATTCTTCTGCACAATCTGACTTTGCTGCAGCCTGGAATTGAACTACTGGTTTCGTCTGGTCAGAGGAGAACTGGCCCCCCAACTGAGCCTGGTTTCTCCCAAGGTTTTTTTCTCCATTCTGTCACCGATGGAGTTTCGGTTCCTTGCCGCTGTCGCCTCTGGCTTGCTTAGTTGGGGACACTTCATCTACAGCGATATCGTTGACTTGATTGCAAATAAATGCACAGACACTATTTAACTGAACAGAGATGACATAACTGAATTCAATGATGAACTGCCTTTAACTATCATTTTGCATTATTGACACTGTTTTCCTAATGAATGTTGTTCAGTTGCTTTGACGCAATGTATTTTGTTTAAAGCGCTATATAAATAAAGGTGACTTGACTTGAGTGAGTGAGTGAGTGAGTGAGTGTGTGTGAGTGAGTATGTGTGTGTGTGAGTGAGTGTGTGAGTGAGTGTGTGAGTGTGTGTGAGTGTGTGTGTGTGTGTGTGAGTGAGTGTGTGAGCGAGAGAGTGTGTGTGTGTGTGTGTGTGTGTGAGAGCGAGAGAGAGTGTGTGTGAGTGAGTGTGTGTGTGTGTGTGTGAGAGAGAGTCTGTGTGTGTTTCTGCAGCAGATGCTCCGCTCCAGAAGAACACAAGATCAGAATCCTGTATTTACGGTGAGGATTCGGGCAGAGGTCAGCGCTGCCGTATTCAGATCCGTCCTCTGCTCTAATTCAATATCTGACCAGCATGACTTAATTTGATTACAAGCAAACGTGTCAAACACCAGCGAACACGAGCTGCGGAGAGAAACACTCGAAGGTCACCGCGGCTCTGACTGATGAATTATGGGACTGGACACACAAACACTCGTGTGGATGTGATCGGGAATAACTGAAGATGCCATCAGTGCTAATGAAGAAACACTTGCTTAGTGAGGTTTATTTGCTCATGGGTTACTTATTTATTTTCAACTGAAAGAAAACAAACCCATAGGACAAGGACAAACACACACACGCACTCTCTCAACACACACACTCACAAACACAGACACACTCTCCTCTCTCTCTCTCTCTCTCACACACACACACTCTCTCTCTCTCTCACACACACACACACACACACTCCTCTAAATAGAACACAGAGAACTTGAAGGTGACTAAAGACTTTACATGACCTACAATTTATCATACAGCCACTTCTGCAGCCACCGTGTGTGTGTGTGTGTGTGGTATATTCATATATATATTATGCTTACAGTTTTTTTTCGATTGCTAAACGACAGTGAGCACAACTGGAGCTACATGTGTAAATCTCTAACTACAGTCTGCACTACCAACAGTCACCTGAGCTAAACAGTACACACAACCCTCGCTGAGATAACACACACCGTCACTCAGAACACACCGAGAGAAAAAATACACCACACACAACCCTCACTGAGATAACACACACACCGTCACTCAGAACACACCGAGAGGAGAAACACCACACACGACCCTCACTGAGATAACACACACAGTCACTCAGAACACACCGAGAGGAGAAACACCACACACAACCCTCACTGAGATAACACACACACCGCCACTCGGATCACACCGAGAGGAGAAACACCACACACGACCCTCACTGAGATAACACACACCGTCACTCGGATCACACCGAGAGGAGAAACACCACACACGACCCTCGCTGAGATAACACACCCCGTCACTCAGAACACACCGAGAGGAGAAACACTACACACAACCCTCGCTGAGATAACACACACCGTCACTCAGAACACACCGAGAGGAGAAACACCACACACGACCCTCGGAACACACCGAGAGGAGAAACACTACACACAACCCTCGCTGAGATAACACACACCGTCACTCGGAACACACCGAGAGGAGAAACACCACACACCGTCACTCAGAACACACCGAGAGGAGAAACACCACACACAACCCTCACTGAGATAACACACACCGTCACTCAGAACACACCGAGAGGAGAAACACCACACACAACCCTCACTGAGATAACACACACCGTTACTCAGAACACACCGAGAGGAGAAACAACACACACGCCCCTCAATGAGATAACACACACACCGTCACTCGGAACACACCGAGAGGAGAAACATCACACACAACCCTCACTGAGATAACACACACCGTTACTCAGAACACACCAAGAGGAGAAACAACACACACACCCCTCACTGAGATAACACACACCGTCACTCGGAACACACCGAGAGGAGAAACATCACACACAACCCTCACTGAGATAACACACACCGTCACTCGGAGCACACCGAGAGGAGAAACATCACACACAACCCTCACTGAGATAACACACAGAGAGGAGAAACACCACACACGACCCTCACTGAGATAACACACACCGTTACTCAGAACACACCGAGAGAAACACCACACACCACCCTCACTGAGATAACACACACCGTCACTCGGAACACACCGAGAGGAGAAACACCACACACGACCCTCACTGAGATAACACACACCGTTACTCAGAACACACCGAGAGAAACACCACACACAACCCTCACTGAGATAACACACACCGTCACTCGGAGCACACCGAGAGGAGAAACACCACACACGACCCTCACTGAGATAACACACACCGTCACTCGGAACACACCGAGAGGAGAAACACCACACACGACCCTCACTGAGATAACACACACCGTCACTCGGAACACACTGGGAGGAGAAACACCACACACAACCCTCACTGAGATAACACACAACCCTCACTGAGATAACACACAGAGAGGAGAAACACCACACACGACCCTCACTGAGATAACACACACCGTTACTCAGAACACACCGAGAGAAACACCACACACCACCCTCACTGAGATAACACACACCGTCACTCGGAACACACCGAGAGGAGAAACACCACACACGACCCTCACTGAGATAACACACACCGTTACTCAGAACACACCGAGAGAAACACCACACACAACCCTCACTGAGATAACACACACCGTCACTCGGAGCACACCGAGAGGAGAAACACCACACACGACCCTCACTGAGATAACACACACCGTTACTCAGAACACACCGAGAGGAGAAACACCACACACAACCCTCACTGAGATAACACACACCGTCACTTGGAGCACACCGAGAGGAGAAACATCACACACGACCCTCACTGAGATAACACACACCGTCACTCAGAACACACCGAGAGGAAAAACACCACACACGACCCTCACTGAGATAACACACACACCGTCACTCAGAACACACCGAGAGGAAAAACACCACACACGACCCTCACTGAGATAACACACACACCGTCACTCGGAACACACCGAGAGGAGAAACATCACACACAACCCTCACTGAGATAACACACACACCGTCACTCGGAGCACACCGAGAGGAGAAACATCACACACAACCCTCACTGAGATAACACACACCGTCACTCGGAACACACCGAGAGGAAAAACACCACACACGACCCTCACTGAGATAACACACACCGTCACTCGGAACACACCGAGAGGAAAAACACCACACACGACCCTCACTGAGATAACACACACCGTCACTCAGAACACACCGAGAGGAAAAACACCACACACGACCCTCACTGAGATAACACACACACCGTCACTCAGAACACACCGAGAGGAGAAACACCACATACAACCCTCACTGAGATAACACACACCGTTACTCAGAACACACCGAGAGGAGAAACACCACACACAACCCTCACTGAGATAACACACACCGTCACTTGGAGCACACCGAGAGGAAAAACACCACACACGACCCTCACTGAGATAACACACACACCGTCACTCAGAACACACCGAGAGGAAAAACACCACACACGACCCTCACTGAGATAACACACACACCGTCACTCGGAACACACCGAGAGGAGAAACATCACACACAACCCTCACTGAGATAACACACACACCGTCACTCGGAGCACACCGAGAGGAGAAACATCACACACAACCCTCACTGAGATAACACACACCGTCACTCGGAACACACCGAGAGGAAAAACACCACACACGACCCTCACTGAGATAACACACACCGTCACTCAGAACACACCGAGAGGAAAAACACCACACACGACCCTCACTGAGATAACACACACACCGTCACTCAGAACACACCGAGAGGAGAAACACCACATACAACCCTCACTGAGATAACACACACCGTCCCTCGGAACACACCGAGAGGAGAAACATCACACACAACCCTCACTGAGATAACACACAGAGAGGAGAAACACCACACACGACCCTCACTGAGATAACACACACCGTCACTCAGAACACACCGAGAGGAGAAACAACACACACGCCCCTCAATGAGATAACACACACACCGTCACTCAGAACACACCGAGAGGAGAAACAACACACACGCCCCTCAATGAGATAACACACACACCGTCACTCGGAACACACCGAGAGGAGAAACACCACACACAACCCTCACTGAGATAACACACACCGTCACTCGGAGCACACCGAGAGGAGAAACACCACACACAACCCTCACTGAGATAACACACACCGTCACTCGGAGCACACCGAGAGGAGAAACACCACACACAACCCTCACTGAGATAACACACACCGTCACTCAGAACACACCGAGAGGCAGGGACGTGCACAGACAGTTTGAGGGGCAGGGGCTCAAGTGAAATAAAGGGCACTTCTCATAATTAGGTTTTTTTTTTTTTTTTTTTTTAAACAAAAAAGTATATATATATATATATATATATATATATATATATATATATATATATATATATATATATATATATATATATATATATATATATATATATATTAACGCAACTCTGACTTCCTTTTAAAAAAATTTAAAACGTTAATTAATTTAATCTTCCTCAAACTCACGCAATTGTTCCATTTTCAAAAGATGTCTACAAAATAATCAGTTCACAGAAACCATGGTCTCCTTAGTATTCACTAGGTTTAATAGAGCAGCAATGGAAACCATTCCACAATCTGCATGTTTTGAAAACCTTTTCTATGCTACTAGTTTCAAGTATATATGAAGAGTTCAGATGCAAAAGCCTCTAAGTGCCATCTGAAATTTTCTTTTGAGGTTTTTTTTTCAAGCTCGTATTTAAGTTCAGTAATTTAACTTAAATGACAAATAGATACTTTTCATTGCTAGTAATGTAAAATAAGTGAACATAAACATACAAGCTTGATAAAAATGATCAATATTGAAGGAAATTTCAGATGGCACTTAGAGGATTTTTCATCTGAACTCTTCATATTTAGAATAACCTAAATAACTGCATCAAACAGAGAGGCGTGTTTTACTAATAATTTGTTTATTTTTGCACAAGGCACTACATCGTTTTAATTATTTTGGTGTTATCAGATTACATAACACTTTAAAATTAAACCTACCAAAATAATTGAGTAAAAATTCAATAAAAGCCAATGTCATGTATGTATTTGTGGTGGTATGGAATACTATTTTATAAAGGTTTCGAGGAAATAAAAAAAGTTAAATTACTTAAATAGTTAATTTATAAATATTGTTATTTTTAAAGTTTAATGTTAACTTATTTCTACTCAGTTTTATTTATTAATGGTCCAGATGCAGTTACTCAGATTTACGACATTTTTTAGAGTGTATCCTCCATCTGTTTGTATCTGTAGATTTCTTCTAAATTCACCAATTTAGATTTCTAAATTTCAGGGGGAAAGACTCTTGATGTAAGTCAATAACTGGGGACGTTCTGTATGCAAATTAGGCGTCAACTAGTTAAAATGCGCACATTTGCATCTAATTGACAGGGAAATACAGGTAAATAGGATAAACAAAATAACTAAAGCATATCACCTGGTGGTGATATATGCTTATTTTATTAACTTATTTTATTACATGGCTTGGTTGAATTCCAATGTAGAATGCGGTCTGTTATACCCAACAGACCGCTGTGCGGAGTATAACAGACCGTTGCCATGAAAAACAGAGCGTTGCTATGGACTCACAGGATTCGAACTGTAGAGCCGGAGCGGACTATTTTCTTTAGCGGAAGCGATACAATCGGGTTTAACAATCGGGGGAGAGGGAGAGGAAGCGCTTCAGAACTCCTGACCTGATATTTAGATACTGTATTTCAATAAATATATTTGTTTGACAGGGAAGCTGTGTGCAAACAGAAATATATATTATTTTTCAAAAATAAAAAAAAGCATCCCAGAAAAAAGGGCACTTTCTCTCCAGGAATAAAAAGGGCAGGTGCTCAAGCCCCTTTCATGTCTATGTGTGCACGTGCCTGCCGAGAGGAGAAACACCACACACAACCCTCGCCGAGATAACACACACCATCACTCGGAACACACCGAGAGGAGAAACACCACACACGACCCTCGCCGAGATAACACACACCGTCACTCGGAACACACCGAGAGGAGAAACACCACACACGACCCTCGCCGAGATAACACACACCGTCACTCGGAACACACCGAGAGGAGAAACACCACACACGACCCTCGCCGAGATAACACACACCGTCACTCGGAACACACCGAGAGGAGAAACACCACACACGACCTTCACTGAGATAACACACACCGTCACTCGGAACACACCGAGAGGAGAAACACCACACACGACCCTCGCTGAGATAACACACACCGTCACTCGGAACACGACGAGAGAAGAAACACTACACACAACCCTCGCCGAGATAACACACACCGTCACTCGGAACACACCGAGAGGAGAAACACCACACACGACCCTCGCCGAGATAACACACACCGTCACTCGGAACACGACGAGAGAAACACCACACACACGACCCTCACTGAGATAACACACACCGTCACTCGGAACACGACGAGAGAAGAAACACCACACACGACCCTCGCCGAGATAACACACACCGTTACTCGGAACACGACGAGAGAAGAAACACCACACACGACCCTCGCCGAGATAACACACACCGTCACTCGGAACACGACGAGAGAAACACCACACACACGACCCTCACTGAGATAACACACACCGTCACTCAGGACACACCGAGAGGAGAAACACCACACACGACCC
>NC_081782.1:155000-167500 GCF_963082965.1 Carassius carassius | reverse complement strand
TTGGAGATGATTGGAATTGCACAACTAATTTTATAATTGATAGGAATGGAGAGGAGCCACATAATCAGTCAAGCATTCAATTGTTAAAAATTATAAATGAGTTTGATTTAATAGATTTGTGGAGAAGTAGGAACATGGGAGTTAGACAATATACATGGTTAAAGGCATCAGATAATTAAGTTAGTGGTGCTCGGTTAGATTTTATTTGGGGAAGATTTGGAATAATAAGGTAATGAATGCATCCATCTTGCCTAACGGTTTTTCAGATCACCATATGATTACTTTTAATTTAAAGAAAGTGGTTAAACCTGGTTATTTTTTGGCATTTTAATGTCAAATTATTACAGGATATCAGTTTCTGTGAAAAGTTTCTGGGATAGGTGGAAACTTAAGAAAGACAGTTTTGAAAATCTTGGTCAATGGTGGGATGTAGGTAAAGCTAACATTAGAATTTATTGTCAAAACTATACTTCACATACTACTTGTATTGGCGGACCACTCTTAGCTGGAACGTATTGCTTATCTTCTTTGACAAGCTATCCAACACAGAGAAACTTAAATTGTACCTTTTTTGAGGTGGATGAGACGGGATTCTAGCCGATAGATAAACAGGGCAGGTAAGCAGAGCAAGGCAGGCAGCAGGCAGGTAAGTAGGTTGGTAGTGGCAGACAAAGCATGGACTCCAGTAGTCCAACAAACGATTGGTAAGTGGTTGAAAAAAATGGTGGTTAAAAAAGGCACAACTTAATATCAAAAATAATGCCCAAATAGTGTTCAATAGTGATTCAATTAATTCAGTATAGATTCTTTAGCAATTCAATAGCGATGTAAAGAACTGTATGCTTAATACGTTCCAACAGCTTCCTATGTTCCTTTTGTTTTAGAAAGGTGAGAGGCGGCCATCTTTATCTTCAAACGCTCTCACCAACTATCAAACTAAAAGTCCCTACCAAAAAGGACCCTAGTCTAACAAAACATACCCAACAGCTCCAATAGCACAACAAATTAGATTAATCTAAACTCAAAAAATGGCTCCTACATAGCCGGCCCCTTATAGCTATTGCAGGAAGCAAGCTATAACTAACTAAATGTAATTTTCCAAGGAGCCATATATTATTCCCTTAAACTCATTATGCATTATTCACAAGAATAAATGAGTGCAAAGATTCAGTGTATGCATCTGTATGACAATGTGTGCACGTGCGCAAGTTCATTCAGATCTCACTCAGCTTTAGATTGCTGGCCTTCTACTAGCAAGCAGATCTTACTGATAGGTCTTTCAAGCTGGCTTGTTTTGGTTTGAAGCCGTACACTGCGGACCAAGCCTTTGGAGTCAGGGAAGGCTTCGGTGACTCTAGCCAGCATCCATGATCCTCTTGGAGCCGTGCTATCGGCTACTAGCATGACGTCTCCTGTACAGGAGTTGCGTCTGACACAAGACCATTTTTGCCGTGTTTGCAGAAGAGGGAGATACTCTCGGACCCAGCGTTTCCAAAATAAGTCGGCAATGTACTGGATCTGTCTCCAACGATGTCTGGTGTAAAGATCTTCTTTCACGAACAAACCTGGAGGTAGAACAGGCTGCACCTTAAGCTGCAGTATATGATTAGGCGTTAACGGCTCCAAGTCATTTGGGTTATCAGAAACAGTTGTGAGTGGACGGCTATTGAGAATGGCCTCAACCTCACACATTACTGTCTGAAGGCCTTCATCCAGATACTGCTGGCTGGTGACTGACCGTAACGTTGTTTTGATCATGCGAATCAACCTATCCCATATCCCTACATAATGGGCATCATGGGGAGGGTTAAATGTCCATTTCACTCCCTTTTGGAGCAGACTTTTTTTCAATTTGCTGCATGTTCAAAGATTTCAAAGACCCTTTTAGTTTCTTTTCAGTGGCAACAAAGTTTGTTCCATTATCTGACCGCAACTCAGACACTGGTCCTCTTCTGGCAATGAAACGTCTGAATGCACGAATGCAAGGGTCAGTATCAAGAGAATGTGCAACCTCCAAGTGTATAGCAAGGCTGGTAAGACATGTGAAAATCACGCCATATCGTTTTACAATGCTGCGGCCTCGTTTTACCTCTAATGGCCCAAAATAATCAACCCCTACATGCGTGAAGGGCGGAAGGTCAGGGGTCATCCTGTCAACTGGCAAGTCTGCCATTTTTTGTTCACCTGCACTCAACTTGACTCTTCTGCACTTGGTGCATTCATAAACTACCTTTCTGGCCAGAGTGTTGGCGCAAGGAATCCAATATCTTTGTCTGAGTTTGGAGAGCATGAAATTTCTTCCACCGTGTCCAACTTCTTGATGGATGTGCTGAAGTAAGAGTTTGGAAACGTAATGGTCCTTAGGGAGAACAGCAGGGTGTTTCTGCTCAGTGGGCATTGCCATATTACTCAGACGCCCACCAACCCACTAACCTGTAGATGGAGCTGTTTCTGTTTACATTTTGCATGCCTTTCTGCAAACAGGCTTTTTCTTTTGGGAATCCCTGCCTTTGGCAAAACTGCAAGATTGCGACCTCAGCATTCTCTAGATCACTGATTGATAGAACATATGGACCTGTCCTTTCATGTTTTCCTTTTCTTGTGGTCAAATGTCATGTCTGTTTAGATCTTTCTTGCCATTCTTAAATAATTTCAACAGAACAGACTTGGACCTCAGGAACCATGCCACAGTTTTCTTGAGCCTCATCCAAGTTGAGAAGTAATTCATGAGGTAAGTAGTGGCGTCACAGTTTTCCTTCACAGCAGTATTGACAGTGACAACTCCTTTTCTTCTTCTTTCTTAATTCAGGGTCATCTTGAGAGAGAATGGGTTCGGATGGAAGCTCTGGCCAGCGATGAGATGGTTCCTTCAGAAAGTCTGGGCCACTGATCCATGTTGTTCTTTTCAGGAATGTGTTGACATGTAGTCCTCAGGAGGCGTAATCAGCGGTATGAGGTTTGTGCCTATATACTTACATTGGGAGACATCTGACGCACTTCTGATGACATTTACACGGTTTGCCACAAAGGTTAGGAATCTTCTGCTTTCATTCCGGATGTACCTTAGAACAGTCATGCTATCGGTCCAAAACGGAGACCTTTCCAATTCCATATGCAACTCCTCAGATAGCATCTTATTCATTCGTACGGCCAAAACTGCAGCAGTGAGCTCCATTCGTGGTGTGGTCATCAATTTTAAGGGAGCAACTCGGGCCTTTCCCATTATAAAGGTGACGTGGACCTTGTTGCTGCTAGTCAACCTAAGATATGTAACTGTTCCATACCCAAGGTCACTCGCATCACAGAAGTGGTGCATCTGTGCTGTTTTGACATCTCCAGAGTTGTTTGGTACAAGACATTGGTTGACCTTGAACTCCCTCACTCTTGTAAGATCTTGCTACCATTGCTTCCAGGTTTGAGCATGGACCTCTGGCAATTCTTCATCCCAGCCAATGTTCTGCTTGCATAACTCTTGCAAGATGTGTTTTGCTGGAAACGCGAGAGGTGCAATGAATCCAAGTGGGTCATATATAGAACTGACCATGGACAGAATCCCACGTCTGGTGCATGGACGCTCCTTTATGGTCACCTGGAATGTGAAAGTGTCTTCCTTAACACACCATTGCACACCGAGAGCTCTTTCAACTGGCAAATCTTCTATGTCAAGGTCAAGATTCTTTATGTCCTTGGCCCTCTCAGGCTCTGGAATAGAGACCAATACAGCTCTGTTGTTACTAATCCATTTGGTCAACTTAAAGCCTCCAGTTGCACAGAGTGATTTCAGCTCTTTACAAAGTCTAATGGCATGGCCTTCTGTGTCCAAAGCCTTTAACAAATCATCCACATAGAAGTTGTTCTTAACTGTGCTAGTTGCATCAGCTGAGAAGCACTCTTTGTTATCCTCAGCTGTCCTCTTTAAAGCATAACTTGCACAGCTAGCTGATGATGTTGCGCCAAAAAGATGTACAATCATCCTGTACTCTTTCAGTGGCTGACTAACGTCCCCATTTTGCCATCAAAGGAAGCGCAAGAAGTTCACATGATGAGATGGGACCTTTACTTGATGGTACATTTTCTCCACATCAGCCATGATAACAGACTAAGACCCCAATTAAGCTGTTTGTAAGATTGGGACCTTGAATGAGTTCGGTGTTCAGTGAGGCACCCTAATAAGCTGCAGAGCAGTGAAATACCACACGCAAGCTCCCCTTCTTTGGGTGAAACACACCATGGTGCAGAATGTACCACACTTTTCCATTTACCTGCATCAACTGGTCTTGGGGTACAAGTTCAGTATGTCCACATGATAGGACCATTTCCATAAATGCCCTATACTCATTATGAAAGTCACTATTCCTTTGCAACTTTCTTTTTAAAGACAATGCTCGTTGCTCTGCAATGTGACAGTTGTTTGGCATCATAGGATTATCCTTCTTGAATGGCAAAGGCAATTGATAATGTCCATCCAAAATTTCAACAGAGCTGTCCATTATCTGCATGAATTTGTGGTCTTCTACCTACATTTGTTTCTTCTCCTCAAAACTCTTTTCTGGGTAATCATGATTGTATTGCTGAATCAAAAGTTCACTCAGGTTATCAACAGAAATCCGATGTGCATGAACATATTTCTGACCTTGCTTGTTGATGCATGCATCCTCATTGTGGAGAAGTCCATTCACCACCCAACCTAGCAGTGTTTCAACAGCAAAGGGTCCATTACCCTGGCTATTGATAATTCTCCAAGGTTCCATCAATTTGGGTGCATTAATCCCAATCAGAAGGTCAATTCCAGCATTAATGTTGGGAATATCAACATCTTGAAGATAAGGCCATTTTTGAATATCTTCTTGTCTAGGGATATGTTCCCTGTTGACTGGAATTTCCTGCTGAGTGTAAACTTCGGGTAATTTTATGAATTCCTTTCCTTCCAAGCTACACACTTCCAGGCCCTTGACTACCAGGCTGTTAACAAGTTTCTTTTGCCCCATAGTGCGCAGAAGTATTTGTTGATGTTTCTCATTAGCATTCAAGTTCCTCCTAAGTTGTTCTGTGCAAAAGGTTGCGGAACTCCCTGGGTCAAGGAAAGCGTATGTCTGAACTACATGATTTGAATTACTCATTTTGATTTGAACTGGTATTATTGCAAGTGTACAGTGTTTATCACTACAATCAAGTGCCTCTGTTTTCAGCTAAACCAACCCGCTGCTCACTGCCTTCTTGTCTGAAGGACCTGCATTACTCTGCTCTTTCGATACGTTTTGAGGTATATGCAAGATAGTGGGATGTAATTTTGAACAAATTGAACAGGTTTGTCTATTTTTGCAAGTCAAACTCATGTGTCCTTTAGCAAGACAACCAAAGCAAACACCTTTAGTCTTTAGCAGCTCAACTCGTGCGTTGTGAGATTTCTTCATCAGTTCTTGACATGACACAATCTCATGCTCACCATTACAGGCAGGACAGAGTTTTGACGAACTGTTTTGGGCACATTGGATACTTGCATTGTGCTCTCTGGGTTGTTCTTTGGTGCAACTGATACTGTTGTTGCGAAACTGCTCTCTCTGCTCCTCTGCATGGAACTCATTGGCTTGCTACTGTTAGCGGCTGTTTTTGGTGACCTTCTGTTTGAGGAGCCATCTTGGAGGTTACCAAAGACTGGGTCTTGTAGAATCCTGGCCTGCCTTTCCAGGAAGAGGACAAGATCAGAAAACGTGGCTCTTGCTCCTGTTCGTTCCCTGATGTCAAAGGCATATGATCCCCATTTTTCTTTCACTTTGTAAGGCACCTTGGAGATTAAAAGCTTCAGGTTTAATGGAAGGTTCAGCTCATCCATGTACCTTAAGGTACGCATTACATTACAGCATCCACGGAGGAAAAGAGCATAACTGTACAGAGCTTCTCCATTGTCTGATGGGATATTATTCCAATTTAAGGCTTTATCCATATAAGCATTAGTAATTTTAAATTCATCTCCAAAATGAAGTTCCAATAGCCGTTTTGCCTCTGCATATCCTCTATCTGCATCCATATGAAGGCAACTTCTGACCAGTTCCTTAGGTTGGCCAGAGGTGATTGCTCAAGGTAATACAGTCTGTCTTGGCTATTGCTGGTGTTTTTCTCAGTACAGTGTTCAAATGCCTGGATAAATGGTCTGAAGTTCAGAGGTTCACCGCTAAACATGGGTAGATGCCTAGTTGGACGTAATGTCATTTTCTGTTGCTGTGCAATAAGATCAGCAACAGCACCCAGGTTACTGGTATCTGAGCTTAAAGGCGCATGTGGAAAGGAAGTACCTGCAGCTGCTTGACTGGTCGGATTCATTTGTAAGGTCTGAACAAGCCTTTGTGACCTCCGTGGTCTTGTATCCCGTTTTAAAACCTTTTGCAATGGTGTTTTGGGAACAGTAGAAATTCTTGCGTATTCCACTGATGAGGGTTCTGGATGAACATGTTCCTTGGTTCTGTCATAATTGCTCTCCAGATACGCATTCATGCCATTTCCTGGCAACTCTGAAACTTCTGTCGATATGATTTTAGAGTTCATAGATTCAGCATCAATGCTCTGTAACACTCGCACCTTTGCATTAGCTGCAGCCAACTCTGTTTCAAGTTCAACTCTTTCCATTGCATTTTGCTTAAATTTTGCACTTTAATTTTTTCCATTTCCAAGGCGTGTTTTTTCTTCAGTACGTTGCAATAGAGCTGCCTTTTCAGCTTCAGCTTTTAAACATGCGGAAGACACTGATAAAGATTTTGAGGCAACACTGGCACCAGAACGTGAAGGTTCTACTTTACTGGCACGTGCTGCCACAATGGACATACTGTCAAGAGGAGACACCACAATTTGGGATTCATAGCTTTGAGCACTCTTCCACCTTTCTACCTCATTAAAAAATGTTTCAAGGGTTTGCATCTTTGGTTGGTACCAATCATCATTGTCACTTTTTTTTCCTCTTCCTCATACAGCACTTGCACAGATTGATGCACATCTTTAAATTCATCCAATGCCACATGGAGCTGTTCAATGCCTGTGTCAACGGCTTCAATATCTCCACCTTTTAATAATTCCTTTAACTCATTCATTCTATGTGTACACATGCCAAGTTTTCCTCTGCGCATTGCGCAAAGCTCTTTAACTTTGTCATCAGCCATATTTAGCTTTTTTGAGGAAAAAAAAAATTATTTTTTCTTTTCAAAAAATTAAACAGCACATGGCTTCAACTCAATTGATTCTCATCTGGCTTCATTTAAGCTGTATATGCAGGAACAAAAAATCATGGCAAATCCAGTAACAAACGATAATGCACTCCAATAGTGAACTTGAAAAGGTAAATTCTCAAAAGATCCAAAACTTCGTCAACTCCAAAAATACAAATGCTTCCATCGGTTCCAAACAATTCGATTATGAAGCAGTGTAAACGGTTGGAAAGTTCTTTATGTATTGGCGGACCACTCTTAGCTGGGACGTATTGCTTAGCTTCTTTGACAAGCTATCCAACACAGAGAAACTTAAATTGTACCTTTTTTGAGGTGGCTGAGACGGGATTCTAGCCGATAGATAAACAGGGCAGGTAAGCAGAGCAAGGCAGGCAGCAGGCAGGTAAGTAGGTTGGTAGTGGCAGACAAAGCATGGACTCCAGTAGTCCAACAAACGATTGGTAAGTGGTTGAAAAAATGGTGGTTAAAAAAGGCACAACTTAATATCAAAAATAATGCCCAAATAGTGTTCAATAGTGATTCAATTAATTCAGTATAGATTCTTTAGCGATTCAATAGCGATGTAAAGAACTGTATGCTTAATACGTTCCAACAGCTTCCTATGTTCCTTTTGTTTTAGAAAGGTGAGAGGCGGCCATCTTTATCTTCAAACGTTCTCACCGACTATCAAACTAAAAGTCCCTACCAAATAAAGGACCCTAGTCTAACAAAACATACCCATGCTCCAATAGCACAACAAATTAGATTAATCTAAACTCAAAAAATGGCTTCTACACTACTGTAATGATGAAAACAACAGTGGAAAGTTTACAAAGAGACTTTTGTATCTCTAGAAAAAGACATGCTAAATAATAAGGGAATGGTAAATAATGAAAGGCTAAATAAGAAAAAAGGTAAAGGTAAAAGGAGCAGTCATACAATCAAGAATTTGCTCCATCAAAGATATGGATGCTCCTAGTGCCTATTTTTTTTTATTTGGAAAAGAAAAGTTTTTTACAAAAACAGGTGTGTCATATAAGACGTCCGAATGGAACTATAACTTCTGACCCTCTGGAAATGAGAGAAATGACAATAGACTTTTATTCTAAACTATACAATGCGAAGAGTTGTGACTCTGGAAGTGTGGATGATTTGCTTTGTGATCTGCCTCAGTTGAAAGATGAACAAAGAGAATCGCTGGATGAACAAATAACTTTGCAAGAGCTTACTGATGCAATGAGACAATTATCCCCTGGAAGATCTCCAGGACTGGACGGTATACCTGTGGAGTTCAATCAGGCTTTCTGGGAATTACTTGGTCATGATTTAAAGGAACTGCTGATAGATTGCATCGAAAGAAAGACATTACCCACAAGTTGTTGCAGAGCAGTCCTATCTTTAATTCCTAAGAAAGGAGATTTGGGACTATTAAAAAACTGGAGACCAGTGTCATTGCTATGTTTAGACTACAAAATATTATCAAAGGTACTAACAAATAGACTTAAAAAATATTTATATGATTTAGTTCATAGAGACCAGTCTTATTGTATACCAGATAGAACAATTATGGATAATTTATTTTTATTGCGTGATGTGATTGATTTTAGTCAAAGAAATAGTCTTAATTTGGGGATTCTTTCGCTTGACCAAGAAAAAGGCTGTCCACTTTCTGGACAGTTATATAGTCTAGTAATCGAACCATTTTTGTGCAGATTAAGGAAAGAATTAATTTGTATTTCACTGCCAGATTTAAAGAGTACATTTAAAGTATCCCTGTCAGCATACGCTGATAATGTCACAGTGTTTATAAAAGGTCAAAATGATGTGAAAGTTTTAACAGAAATGATCAGGAAATATGAAAAAGCATCCTCAGCCAAAGTGAATTGGGGGAAAAGTGAGGGATTTATTATTGGTAACTGGGAAGAACTAGGACCTCCAAAACTACCATGTGGTTTACTTTGGGGTAGAGATGGGATAAAAACATTAGGTATTTTTTTAGGGAATGACATTTTTTTAGATGAGAAACTGGGAGGGATTGCTGGAGAAAGTGATAGCCTGATTGTCTAAATGGACCTGGCTATTACCACAATTGTCGTACAGAGGGCGAGTCTTGGTCATTAACAACTTGGTGGCTTCGACATTGTGGCATAAAATGACTGTTATGGAGCCTCCACTGGAGTTGGTTCGTAAAACACAAAGGACAGTTGTGAACTTTTTTTGGAGTGGGGCACACTGGATCCATGCTGCAGCACTTTATTTACCTGTCCATGAAGGAGGTCAAGGGCTCGTGGATGTGAGAAGTCGGTTGATTTCTTACAGGATACAAGCAGCACAAAGACTTGACTTGGGCCCATACTGCAAGATTAATTTTGAAGAATGCAGGTGGGCTCGGGTTGGATAAACATTTGTTTATAATGGACTTGTAGAAGGTGAGTCTGTCAGAGATTACTCCCTTTTATAAGTCAATGTTTCAGTCCTGGAAAACAGTTTTTAAAGTGGCTCGAAGTAGTGATGACGCAGGGCATTGGATTCTGGAAGAACCATTATTTTTTAATCCAATGATCCAAACAAGACTTGTCTTCAGTAAGCGTATCTGCAGTTTAGTAACGAAATGGGATTGTAAAAATCAGACACCTCTTGGATGCTGATGCGTGGAAGCTGGTTGAAATTCTTAAAAAAGTGACAGGATTGAAATCTGATCGTCTTGTGTCAAAACTGAGATCTGGAATGTATTACCAAGTGGGCACAGAGAGTACATTAAAGGACATCGGACAATTGACTTAAGAAATATAGAAGAAGAATTTCCAAAAATCAAAGTGTCTCCACACATGCTTGAGGAAACTATGGCTGTAAATACGGACTCAATTTTGTCTTTTGACACCACAGCGGGACTGTTTTAAATCTACGTAGAAGAAAGCGATTTACTATTCTTCAGTAAAAGTCACACATCAAGTCTTTCTCAAGAGAACAAAAGCTTCAAAGTGGCCAAGTTTGTTGGGACCAGACTTCCTGGTGAGGGACAGGTGGAGAGCCCTGTGTAAGCCTCCTATAGAGAAGCGCACTGCAGATCTACAGTGGATATAGCTCACGGGGCGATAGCTACAGACAGACACAGGGCACACCTGAATCCAGCGGTGGGTGGGGAGTGTAGATTTTGTGGAAGCCAAGAAGATTTAGAGCATTTATTTTTAAAATGTAGAAAATTAAAAGATCTTTTTAATTTTCTTAGAGATTTGTTCAAAGATTTTAATGAAGAATTTTCAGATCAAATATTTATTGGAGGTGTTAAGTATAGGTATTCTATGAGAAGGGTGACATGTTTACTAAATTATTTGTTGGGAACATCAAAACTAGCAATCTGGAAAACAAGGAAAAATAAAGGAACACAACTTGGGACTACTGATGTGGAAAAGATGTTTAGAAAACTAGTGGGTGGAAGAATCAAGATTGAATTTGCATACTACAAACTGGTGAAAAATGTTTTTTTGTGATATTTGGTGTTGTAAAGATATTTTATGTGAGTTCTTTGAGGGTCAATTGGTTTTGAATTATGGTTTTATTATTTTTATTTATTATTATTGTGAATGTGTGTGATATATAAATGATAATTTAATAAACGTAGTTTAATCCTCTCTCTGTCTCTCTGTCCCCAGTAAATGTACACAGATGGTGGCTGTAGAGGAATAGATCAGTCTTATAGCATCTCACTGAACTTTGATGAAACGTTACAATCACTCCAGCGTCTCTAAACCCAATGATGAAAGAGAATCAATACACAGACGAGGAGCCCTTGAGTGTGTGTGTGTGTGTGTGAGCATGTGAGTGTGTGTGTGTGTGTGTGTGAGTATGTGTGTGTGAGCATGTGAGTATGTGTGTGTGAGTAGGTGTGTGTGTGAGTGTGTGTGCGTGTGAGCATGTGAGTATGTGTGTGTGTGAGTGTGTGAGTATGTGTGTATGAGTGTGTGTATGTTTGCATATGTTTGCATGTGAGTATGTGTGTGTGTAACTGTGTAACTGTGTGTCTGTGTTAGTGTGTGTGTGTGTGTGTGTGTGTGTGTGTGTGTGTGTGTGTGTGTGTGTGCATGAGCATGTGTGTGTGTAACTGTGTGTGTGTGTGAGTTGGTGTGTGTAACTGTGTGTCTGTGTTAGTGTGTGTGTGTGTGTGTGTGTGTGTGTGTGTGCATGAGCATGTGAGTGTGTGTGTAAGCGTGTGTCTGTGTCTGTGTGTGTGTGTGTGTGTTTTCTAACCGTCCTGTTTCAGGTGGAGATGTGACACATTAACAGGAGTAATGTATAAAGGGTTAATTGGATGCTGCATTGCACTTTGACAAGTTGTTTGAACTGAAATGTGTGTTTGCAGTGTATGTACACAACCACCATGAATTGGTTAAATCTCCCCCCACCCCCCCTGTTTTTTTTTTATATCTCGTTAAATGTTTTCCTCTTTCTCCAATCAAGGAGGTTTCAGATGCCTGTCTTTGTGACGTCACAAAAACAGGCCCCTCCCACGATAGTTTGATTGACAGTAGCGATTCAGCACAGACTGGTGTCTGACCTAAGCTCCGCCCCCTGAGCGACTGTCATCAGTCATTGTTTCACTGTCGGAGCAGATGTAGACAAGAATGACTCCTGAGTGATTGAGGTGTTCTGTTGTTGGATGTAATAATGAACATAGCAGTCGTCATTTACTCCGATATCTGAGCCGCTGAAGAGGATTAACGTTAAGTTTGTTTCTGAAGGGAATGCTCCCCGATCTACTTTAATGCATCTATGTTCAAGCTAATTATTCATTATCCAGCTTCACCTCAAGAAGTGAGTGTAAGGTTTTTTTTAATGAATCTTTGCAAATCGCCTTTCCTAATAATGTGCTAATTAGCAAGTTTCATGATGAATGCAGCTAGTAAACATTACCTCAGAGTGGCTCGGAAGAGAGGGGCGGAGTCAGCAGAGCTCATTACATTTTTAAGAAAAAGCTATAAAAGCTGTTTTTGACAGGATTTAAACTGTGTTGTTTTACACCACCATTGAGACATTTTAACCAAACTATGATACAGACTTTTCATTAAGACCCAAAGAATCACATTGTAATCGATTGAGGCTCAAGCTCGGCTGAGAAGGAAGGAGAATGGAGTCGGCGTTCTGAGGCTCGTGGGAATATTTATTAAACTCAAAAAGGAAAAAGTCGCGCCACATGCGCTTCACTTCACACGTTCACTGAACACTATTCACTGTTTGTCTGGTCTACGGTCTCTCCCGCACGTCTGCTGCTTTCTCCCACGAGTCCTCAGCTCTCTCAGTCTCTGC
>NC_081782.1:142500-150000 GCF_963082965.1 Carassius carassius | reverse complement strand
TAAGGGACCAAAACAGCTCCCTTAAGTCAACTTAAACTCAAAATACGATTGCTGATTTAGTGTTAATTGAAGAGGAGGAAATACCAAGGCTTGTTTTTAATGATCGTAATAATCCCTTGGAGACGATGAATGTTTGATGAAAGGCTGAAAAGTATTATTATTATTATTATAACCACTTACGAAAACAATAATTGCCTTTTCGTCCTCTGTCCAGTTTGGTTTACATTTTTTTGTTTTCTGTTATGTTTGTAATCTCCATAGCAAAAATATAAAATAAGTGTGATTTTAGCAAGGGTTTGGCTTTGTGGTAGTAACTATAGCAACCGCGGAGATCTTTGCCGTATGTTGTCAGAAACTACTTTGAAACGCTTAGTATAAACACTTAGGTAAGGGTGACCATTAAGAGGTTTCTTGCAATGCTCTTAATGAAATCCCTTACCTCAGGGATTTTTTCTCCCTCAGGGAAACCCTCACTTAAGGAGTTTCATGCAACCGGGCACTGACGCTTAATCACTTCAGCAGTGAACGGGTTTCTGACGAACCGACTCCAGACATGACGTCTCCATCTTCTGCAGTGTGAACTGCCACCATCGTTTGATTTTGTTTCATGGCTTCAGAAAGAGACAGAGCTGTCTGGAAACGTCTTTTCTATCAGTGAAGAGATCAAAGAGAAAAACAGATGAGAAACGGAGGAGAAAAACTGAAGCTTTGAGCAGAGAAGGTCTCTGGGACTGTGTAAGAGCTGCGGTGCGTTCTCAAGCGTGTTTACAGACTAAAGGTCAGGTTTAGATGTGATGTGTCAGCCAGGTAAAGAGTTTGATAAATGCCATGGATCTGCCCTTGACTGTCACAGTGATGTTCAGAGACACACCTCTGCTCTGATGAAGCTGTGGATCGGTTATTAGACTGATCAGAGCATCACAGATGAGACGTTATCCATCATACTCTGAGAGTCGAACACATGATGAGCTACAGATGCTCAGATCAGATCCCAGCACCTTAAATACGTCAGTCTGATCAATGTTCATGACGAGGCATCAGAAACCATGATGGAGATGTAGTGTGTCTGAATGACTCAGTCGTTAACGAACACTTTCTAATCTGGAGACACACTGAACTCAGACTGAAAGGAAAGCTCATCTAAGCACACATTCATCCTGATTCTGCTGATCAGTTTCTCCAGCCAGCCAGAGACGAGTAGGAATGAGACCAATTCATGACATCAGTAAAATCATTTCCTCCCATTAATACAGCCAGAGCGACTCTATTAAAACATCGACTTAATAAAAGTGGAATAAATTAGGTTTTCTGAAGGGTGGAACCATCTCATTACCAGCGATTTAACAGTGTCACAAAACAGAGTAAACAAATAAACACACAAACAATGAGATGAGGAGATGCTTCTAGACTCTAGATGCGACATTACATTTAAAAACAATCATATGAATAATGAGGATGAGCATGATGAGGATGAATCAACACATCACTGTACAGACGGGTGTGAATGAATCAATGAACCGTTTTCCCCGGACGCATCCTTCTGTAGTGTCTTAATCGAAATGCTTTGAAGTTGAACACCATGAAGAATCAGAAACGTGCTCTTGGGTTCATCAGGGTCTCGCCGCCCATCTATCATCTGATTAGACCTCAGTGTGTGTCAGATCTCTTCCTCCTCATCCAGACTGAACCAATGAATATTGATCTGAACTACAAACACCAAAGATTCCCTGAGAGTCACTGAGACTCAGACAGATTCAAACAACTCTTCAGACAGACAGAGACGTGACATGACTTCATGTGTTTAGTTACATCACATTTCATGCTTTAAATAAATATGATACTCTCTTAAAACTCCACATAGCTAAAATCACCTGCAGTATTTGTCTCTTGGGTTTCTCTCTTTCCTTTAAACTGTCTGTCCATTCTTTCTTTCTTTCTTTCTTTCTTTCTTTCTTTCTTTCTTCAAATCAAAACGTTTCCTTAGTTCTTCATTTCCTCTGAGAGTCAGGCACATGAATATGAAGACTACGGTTCAGCGTGCCGTATCACATCATATACTCTTGAAACGCTGGAGGCTTCAGAGTGGCTTTCATCTTCACCGAGAGTTTCGCTGCCAAACATCAAAGACTTTGTGCTTCTACAGTATTTGTCTGAGAGCTGCAGCAAAGATTAATTGTGCTTTAATAATCAGATGCACTATGAATGCGATTGAACCACGCGGCCCTCCATCGCCGGCACCGGCCAGACGCCAAATCAAATGATTTTCTGTGGAAGTCCAGTTTTAAAGACAAAGTGAAATAGATTCACATCACACTGATGGAAGGTGACAGTTTCATATTGACTGTGACTGAGGAGAGAAAACCACTTTCAATATATTAAATATCAGAGCGGCGGCGATCACCAGCCGAGAGAGAGAAGAAACGCAATGATGAACCTGTCCTGTCGACTCATTTATTATTCACAAACATTACAGGTGCTTTTCTAACTTTTTCCTGTGTCCTCACTATCACTTCCTATCCTGTAATATCCTTTAACAAAAGACACTTCCATTATAAGATGTTACGCTCCAGGAATTGACAATCTATAGCTAATTGTTGAAGAGTCTGAGATTGACTAGATACAACAGTTAAACACAAACACAGTGACGTCTCTCACCATTAAGAACTGAAAACAACAACAGAACTAAAGCTCTTGAAATACATCAGTACTGCTGGCAGCAAGCGGGCCCACCTAAATTTGGAATGATGTCACATCAAACAATTCTGGGAGAATTTTTTTTACCAAATTGGTGAAACATGGCCCTGTTCAATTAAACTAAATCTATTATGGCTGGGGTAATTAAAGTGTTGTTCAGATGAGTTATTGCTTAAACACAGGAGTTAGAATCCCTGAATCCTTATCCTTCTGGAGCTCCTCCGTGGGACATTATCATTAAGCTCCAGCATCCCACCACACTCCTCACAATGTTAAATACACATTCAGTCATATTGAAAACATTTTATTACATGACACCCATATCTGGTACTTGCCTAAAATGATTTGCTTACTTAATAGATTACACTAACATTAGAGTACTTAGTCTCACCCACCGATGCTTCTAGAACCGCCACAGTTATGGATGACAGTAAACATTTCTGACTTCAAAAAAAAAAAAATATTCTGAGACTGAAACTAAGAAACTCAATATTTCCAACCTTTGGGCACAGGAACACAATTTAAACCCAAACTATGTAGATTTACAACAGGGCCAAACAAACAGACGTAAAATTAATCATTTGGATGAAACATCTGCGTTTTCTGCTCGACAGCAAAAAAAGAAGCATTAACAGGCAGAAAAACTAATAAATAAAAATAAAATCAGTTGATGTAAGCAAGTGCTTTTATAAAAGTCTTGAGTCCTGCAGGCTGCTCAACTGTTCTGCACCATTAAACTCTACAACACAGAGCTCTGAGTGTGTGTGTGTGTGTGTGTGTGTGTCTGTGTGTATGTGTGTGTGTGTGTGTGTGTGTGTGTGTGTGTGTGAGAGAGAGTGTGTGTGTGTGTGTCTGTGAGTGTGTGTGTGTGTGTGTGTGTGTGAGAGAGTGTGTGTGTGTGTCTGTGTGTGTGTGTGTGTGTGTGTGTGTGTGTCTGTGTGTGAGAGTGTGTGTGTGTGTGTGTGTCTGTGTGTGAGAGTGTGTGTGTGTGTGTGTGAGAGAGTGTGTGTCTGTGAGTGTGTGTGTGTCTGTGTGTGTGTGTGTGTGTGTTTGTGTGTGTGTGTGTGTGTGTGTGTGAGTGTGTGTGTGTCTGTGTGTGTGTGTGTGTGTGTGTGTGTGTGAGTGTGTGTCTGTGTGTCTGTGTGTGTGTCTGTGTGTGTGTGTGTGTGTGTGTGTGTATGAGTGTGTGTCTGTGTGTGTGTGTCTGTGTGTGTGTGTGTGTGTGTGTGTGTCTGTGTGTGTTCTCTCTGTTAAACATGGTTTAATTGTTTGCTCAAACCTTGAGTCATGAGACGAATGGTTGTCTTGATTTGATGGATCACAGATTGTGTGATTGGTCAGTGTTTGTTTCTTGTGTTACTGCTGTGTGTGAAACTCCAGATGATAAATGAATTCAGAGCCTGAAAGCCTCCTAACCCTCACACTTAAGAGTGTATGTAACCTCCAGTAATGTCACAGGTTTATTTCAGTCACCAGGACACAAAAGATCCAAACAGATCCAGCAATACAGGAGGAAGAAATAGTCCCATCACATCTGATCACATCTTCACATCACATCACACTAAAATACATCACATCAGACAGATATGCAAAGTTTTGTATGTGGCTCAATTAGTTGGAAGGGGTAAAAGATGAAAGTTGAAAGAGTTGTGTTGTGGTGTATATGAACATGGCAGATAGGAGATGGACCTGAAGTATATTCATGTGCAAACTCTGTCTGTGGAACATTGTGAATATAAAACATTCAGCGTCAAGCACAAACTATCCCTCGATTTACATGAAATGGCTAAAAAGCTTTCGGTCAATTAAATCCTGTAGCAACAGCTGACGTGCCCAGACATGGACGACGCTCACGTGAGGAACACACTCGATGTAATCTGGTTTTCTGTTCAGAATCTGTCTCTTGTTGTTCTTCGTTATATATGACACGAGAGAACGGATGGCACTTTGTGAATCTGGACGTGAGATTCATTAGTCAGGCATGAGCTGCTTATGAAAGAATCATGTTTACAGATGAAACAAAACTTTTGTGTTCATGCAGAGTTTAGATGTACATGAGTGATTAAATGAATAACTGAAGAACAGCATGAAAGTGAGTGTTCAGAGCCAGCGTCTGATGTGGGACGAGCGGTCAGCGTTCCTGACTCTCTCCGTGGGCTTTCAGAGGACAGAGCCATGATTCCCTGCAGATACAGCGAGAGATTGTTCTTCCTCCAGAGAAATGACACATTCCTACATCAGGCCTTTGACTGGCAGCTGACAGGAAGCAGTTGTCCATGTTTCCTTCTGCAAAGGGATGAGTGAGGTCAGAACACCCCCTCGCCCCAGAGAGAGAGTGAGAGAAATGAAACACACACACACACACACACACACACACACACTCTAACTGAAGAAAACCACGTGATCACAGACAGGAAACAGACATAGACTGGT
Organism: Carassius carassius; assembly: GCF_963082965.1. Taxonomy (NCBI): domain Eukaryota; kingdom Metazoa; phylum Chordata; class Actinopteri; order Cypriniformes; family Cyprinidae; genus Carassius; species Carassius carassius. Next base: position 144,873 of record NC_081782.1, on the reverse strand, counting down.
CAATATTCATCTATATTCATAGATCCCTCAAGTGTGTGTGAGTGTGTGTTTGTGTGTGTGTGTGTGTGTGTGTGTGTGTCTGAGTGTGTGTGTTCACAGTGTGTGTGTGTGTGTGTGTGTGTGTCTGAGTGTGTGTTCACAGTGTGTGTGTGTGTGTGTGTGTGTGTGTGTCTGAGTGTGTGTTCACAGTGTGTGTGTGTGTGATTGTGAGTGTGAGTGTGTGAGTGAGTGAGTGTGTGTGTGTGTGTGTGTGTGTGTGTCTGAGTGTGTGTTCACAGTGTGTGTGTGTGATTGTGAGTGTGTGAGTGAGTGAGTGTGTGTGTGTGTGTTTGTGTGTCTGAGTGTGTGTGTTCACAGTGTGTGTGTGTGTGTTTGTGTGTGTGATTGTGAGTGTGTGAGTGAGTGTGTGTGTGTGTGTGTGTGTGTGTGTGTGTGTGTGTGTGTGTGTGTGTGTTCACAGTGTGTGTGTGTTTGTGTGTGTGATTGTGAGTGTGATTGTGAGTGTGTGAGTGAGTGAGTGAGTGAGTGAGTGAGTGAGTGAGTGTGTGTGTGTGTGTGTGTGTGTGTGTGTGTGTGTGAGTGTGTGTGTGTGTGTGTGTGTGTGTGTGTGTGTGTGTGTTCACAGTTTGTGTGTGTGATTGTGAGTGTGATTCTGAGTGTGTGAGTGAGTGAGTGAGTGAGTGAGTGAGTGAGTGTGTGTGTGTGTGTGTGTGTGTGTGTGAGTGTGTGTGAGTGTGTGTGAGTGTGAGTGTGTGTTTGTCAGTCAGCTGGTCTCATAAAGCACATACACACTGCTGAGAGAAACTCTGACCTGGTTAACATGCAGACAGACAGTCATCTGTTGGGTTAGTTAGTGCTAATCAGCTCGAGCACAGATGGATGTGGTCAGTTTGGATGAATATCAGACATGTTTCCACATCGGATGGAAGCAGTTACTATGGCAACAGCAGCCTCAGGTTCTCTTGTTTCTGAATAAACTGCTATTGATTACTATCGATTATTCTGTCTGCATACGGATGAACATCGTTCTGCAAGCTGATGTTTCTTTAGGTTAAATACTGATGAATGAGTCTGGCTCTCGACTGTGGTGATGAAAAGCTGATGAAATTAATACAGCAGTGAAAAACACAAAGGATTCATTCTGCCCTTGTACTATATTACCAGCAATTACATCACAAACAGAGGAAACATCCTGCAGAAACCCTAACCACCAAACCTGGAGTCAGAGTTTAGAGTGATCCCATCCAGAACCCCACGGATGAAGGAGGGGCCGAGGGGTCGCCCTAGTAACTGCATAGCAACACCCTAGCAACCAGTAAAAGAGCTCCAGTCTCAGATGCAGCCGGAAACGGTCCTAACGGCTCTTTACACAGATCTGTGAGTGTACAAGGGCTGTATGTCACATCACTATTAGCATACGAGCAGTAATCACAAACACCTGCGTGCTAATGCTAACCAGCGCATCACCGGCCTGTGATAAAACACTCATGCAGAGTGCTGTCCGTTTATCAACGCAAAACCTCAAGACAGACTTTATAAGAGATCTCACTGTTCATTCGTCACACTGGAAATGGAAGGTTAGGTCAAGCGCAGTGCATTGTGGGATGCGCTGTGCTGCACATTTAGACCAATCAGGTAGTCTGTGTGGACGGGTTGCTTCAGTGTTAGATCGAGGTCAGAAATCATGATTATTGTATAACTCAGTCTCTGACAGTATAATAATCAAAGAAAATCTTCGAAAACAATTAATTCAGTATAGAACTATGAATAATTCAGCTTTATTCATACAGAGGTCAACTCAAACACTAGAATAATGAGAAAAAAACTAATTATTTGTTTGAAAAAAGAGGGGAAAACATAACAGTAATAATACATATTGAACTAAAACTATTTCTGTAGATGAGATTCATTCTTTGAGATGAAAGACAACAGGATCCACACATGTACAGCGTTCCCTGCAGATCCAGCATAAATCTGCAGCTATCGAGGTTAGTAATATAGTGTTTGCTCATTACTAATAAATTTCCTCTAATTGCATTAATCCACATAATCCGTCCATCTGCAGCAGTTTCCCTCACAGATGGAATGAATCCTCAGATGCTTTAAAATGGTTACGAAACAAAAGAACACGAACTCAAGGCGAGAGGAACTTGCTGAAGTCTGGACTGGTTTAGATGGAGACTGACTTTCACTGACAGCTTCCAGATAAACGTGAAACCCTGCTGCTGATGCAGCATCTGTCCGGCCTGGTAATAACAGCCTCAGCTCCAGCGTGATGATGATGAGATGCTGCTGCTAGCTCACAGAAACAGGCCTTCACCTCACTTCAGACGAGCTCTGATTGGCTGTCCTCTCATCACTGACATCCGTGGG
>NC_081782.1:120000-137500 GCF_963082965.1 Carassius carassius | reverse complement strand
TTCATGGTTGCTCAACAGTTGATTACATGATCAAAGATTTACACCACTAACTCTATCAGACCACAGTCAAATTACTGCGTTTTTAAAATGGAAAGAAAATACTAACATACATCCACAACCCAGTGAGCTGTACAATATTAGAAGAAATTACAGATGGGTCTAAATCAGCACAGAAAAATACCTGACTGCAATTAACCACCACAAAGTGTGTTTACTTGTAGATTACTTTATGGAATATTTTCATCCTCATAATGAATATGACATAAATCTGGCCATAGAAAACAAAGGACATATTTGATTATTTGTATCTAATATCTAATCTTAAAAACAGTAAACTAACTCATAATCAAAAACAAGAGAATAAAAAATGGTTTGATTCGGATTGTAAAGGAATAAAGAAATATCAAAAACACAGACAACCAGACAGTTCAGATTTATGCCTTCATTATTATAAATTAAAAAATATAAAAATACACTCAGAAAGAAAAAAGAATAGTTCATCCAAAACCAACTGAAACAATGGAAGAATCTGTCCATTCAAACTATTTCTGGGACAATTTGAATCTTCTGATCAAAGAGAACCATTAATAACTACACAAAATAAAAAAAATCGCTTTGGACAACTTTATGACAAAATAAATATGAGTACACAACAAGCACAGATATATGAAAAATTAAAGCCTTTAGAATACATAATTGGTGAATACCAAACTCCACTAGATTACCCGATCATAGAAAAGAGCTAATGGATAAAATCCAGGCCCTACCAACAAAAAAGGGTGGACCAGACAGCTTCCTAAATTAAATGCATAAAAATACAAATCACAAATTCCAATTGGCCATAATGAAACTGTTCAACTTGGTTCTGAGTGTTTTCCCTGAAGCCTGGAATCAAGGACTCATAACGCCCAGATTCAAGAGTGGAGACAAATCAGACCCCAACAACTACAGAGGCATCTGTGTTAGCAGTAATCTGAGGAAGCTGTTCTGATATATCATCAAAACAAGACTCGTACACTTCCTCACCGAGCACAATGTCCTCAGAAGTCAGATTGGATTCTTACCAAATTATATTACATCAGACCACATCTTCACCCTACACACCCTGATCCACAAATACTGTACATAAACCAAAACAAAACCAAAATATCTGCTTGCTTTGTAGATTTCCAGAAGGCCTTTGATTCAATTTGGCATGAAGGTCTGCTGTCAAAACCTCTAGAATCAGGTAATGGGGGGAAAACATACAATATTATAAAAACAATGTATTCAAAAAATCAATGTGCAATTAGAATTGGAAATAAAGGAACAGAATTCTTCTCTCAAGGGCGGGTGTGAGACAGGGCTGTCCTCTATCACCGACCCTCTTCAATATCTACATTAATGAATTAGCGACACTCCTAGAACAATCAGCAGCACCTGACCTCACACTACATGACTCCAACATAAAGCTCTTCTGTTTGCAGATGATCTGGATCTGCTGTGTCCAACAGAAGAGGGTCTACAGCAGAACCTGGATCTGTCAGACCTGGGCCCTGAACATTAATCCTAACAAAACTACAATTCTAACCCATTCCAGAAAAGACCCAGAGTTCATGGAAAGAGACAACTTCACCCTTGCTATGACCAAACTACACATACCTCAGGCTGAAGATAAGTGCAACTGGTAAACTAAACTTGGCTGTGAATGAACTGAAAGAGAATGTGAGAATGGTCTTTTATGCCATCAAGAAATCTATCCAAATTGAAATACCAATTTGAATTCGAAAAATGGGACAAAAATCAGAGTCTCCTCAGAGTCCAGAGGAACACGACGAACAACACATGCAGGGCAGAATTAGGCCTATACCCTCTACTAATGCACATTGAGAAACAAGCCATCACATTCTGGAAACACCTAAAAATGAGCAACCCCAACTTTACCATTTTACAGCCGTTAAAAACCATGAAGTCCCCTGATTCAGATGATCCTGAAGCTGCAGAAGCAAACTAACACAACAGCCAGCATCAGGACTCCGAAATATCCATCCACACAATTCAGCCCAACCAAATTATAAAAGCACAGAGAGATAATTATCCAAACTATTGGACTGAAACAACAGAAAAACAAAGTAAACTTGAATGTTATTTGTCCCTAAACAGAGACTACACAACTGCAGGATATCTGAGTAGAGTGAAAGAAGACGAGGTCCAGACTGAGCGGTCATCCTCTGACTGTAGAGACGGACAGATCTCCACAGAACTGACCACATCTGACCTTACTGTGATCACAGACACACACTCACCAGCTGAGGAGAACTGTGAAGAAATCAGAAAGACATTTTATCATAAATTTGAAATACTTTACCCTGACTTCAAAACGTTAAACAAGAAAACACAACTTAAAAGTTAATTAGGTGAAAAACAAGATTGTATCTTACTAGTGAATAATTGAATTTAAAGTAGTTCTTAGAATTCTAAAAAGTTGATTTATTCTACTTTTTTAATGTATGAATGCATGTTTTTGCTGAATATATATCTGTTCTAGATTCAGTGTACAGACTCACCTGACCAGTGACAGACAAAACACAGAGAAACACTGAACAGAAGCAATGCATGTATGTGTGTGTGTGTGTGTGTGTGTGTGTTTGAGTGTGTGTGTGTGTATGTGTGTGTGTGTGTGTGTGTGTGTGTGTGTTTGAGTGTGTGTGTGTATGTGTGTGTGTGTGTGTGTGTGTGTGTGTGTGTGTGTTTGAGTGTGTGTGTGTATGTGTGTGTGTGTGTGTGTGTGTTTGAGTGTGTGTGTGTGTATGTGTGTGTGTGTGTGTGTGTGTGTATGTGTGTTTGAGTGTGTGTGTGTATGTGTGTGTGTGTTTGAGTGTGTGTGTGTATGTGTGTGTGTGTGTGTGTGTGTTTGAGTGTGTGTGTGTATGTGTGTGTGTGTGTGTGTGTGTGTGTGTGTGTATGTGTGTGTGTGTGTATGTGTGTGTGTGTGTGTGTGTGTGTGTGGTGTGTGTGTGTGTGTGTGTGTGTGTTTGAGTGTGTGTGTGTGTGTGTGTGTTTGAGTGTGTGTGTGTGTGTGTGTGTGTGTGTGTGTGTGTGTGTGTGTGTGTGTGTGTGTGTGTTTGAGTGTGTGTGTGTGTGTGTGTGTTTGAGTGTGTGTGTGTGTGTGTGTGTGTGGTGTGTGTGTGTGTGTGTTTGAGTGTGTGTGTGTGTGTGTGTGTGTGTGTGTGTGTGTGTGGTGTGTGTGTGTGTGTGTGTGTGTGTGTGTTTGAGTGTGTGTGTTTGTGTGTGTGTTTGAGTGTGTGTGTGTGTGTGTGTGTGGTGTGTGTGTGTGTGTTTTGGTGTGTGTGTGTGTGTTTGGTGTGTGTGTGTGTTTGAGTGTGTGTGTGTGTGTGTGTGTGTGTGTGTGTGTGTGTGTGTGTTTGAGTGTGTGTGTGTGTGTGTGTGTGTGGTGTGTGTGTGTGTGTGTGTTTGAGTGTGTGTGTGTGTGTGGTGTGTGTGTGTGTGTGTGTGTGTGTTTGAGTGTGTGTGTGTGTGTGTTTGAGTGTGTGTGTGTGTGTGTGTGTGTGTGTGTGTGTGTGTGTGTGTGTGTAAGAGAGAGTTCTTTAGCCTCATCATGTGTGTTTCTCTGCGTCTCATTGATTGTTTCAGCCTGTAGAGACTCAAGCACGAGTGTAAGAGAATCACATGTGTGTCATGATGTTAAATGCATCAGTCCTGATCCCCAGCAGCTCATCAGAACACCAGCGCTAATGGCTAACAGCTAATGAACGACTGAAGCCAGTGGATGTACAAGCTCAGCTTTGGTTTCTCATCTGCAGTCGTCTGATGTATGAGTGATTTCTGTCGTGTCTGCTCTGGAGAGTACCTGGAGATCTGTGCGTCTCAGTCAGAGTTTAATCAGAGGACACTGGAGATCACTGTCACCTTCCAGAAACACCATCATCACTGAGATGAGGCTCGGGAAGTTCGCCCGAAATGTTTGCGCTCTATAAAGGCTTTCGCCTGGAGCATCTGTTCCTCTGTGTCCCACAGGAGATCAATGAGCGCTGTTTCTCACGTTAGACCTGATGATCTGATAATCTGATGATCTGAGTGCATCACAGCGCATCCTCAGACATGAAAGCATGTCAACCATGAAGTCGACTACAATATCAAACTATAAAAATAAAAAATGTACTTACATTATGCCATAAGTTACTCCACTGAGCATAGAAACACACACACAAAAAAACACACACAATAAAACAAAATAAAATATGAGACCTGTGAGAACCAATGATTACCTCAAAACTTTCATGAAGTTTCTGTCAGATGCACAGAGAAGCACGAACACTCGGATGAACGTCTTCTCGATGTGTCACAGCCAGCAGAACAACGTGATGAACAGACAGTAAAATAAACGAATAGTGTTCATGACGAGGAGAGGAGAATCAATCCAATGTTTCCAAAATCACAGCCGTGTCATTACAAACACCGTTGAATAAAACCGCATGTGCTGGATAGGGCTGTTTTGAAGCATGACTGCTGGTTCAGGACTAAGTAAGAACCAGCTTAAACATGGAATAAACCGTGAAAAAAAATCACATAAAACACAAATAAATGGGAATAAATCAGAGACGGTTCTTGAAAGCACTGGAAGGTCTGTTCATGAAACAGAAGTTCACACATCTCCAGTCATGAACAAACACACGACTTCTGCTCCAGTGTTATTGATGATCTGCTTCGGAAGATGTTTGAAGCTTTTCTGTGACTCACCGGCCTTCTGCTTCACTTCAGTCCCATTTGCGAGAGCATTTGAGAATAATTGATGTGATGTTGGGCTTCTGAAGCACATTAGCAAACCAAAACACTTGTGTGGTCATAGCAGGAGCTCTGAATTTGGTTTAATTTGGACCAGAGAGTTCGTCGTGAGCACATTCTGATTAAAAGCATCTGTCTCTGTTTGTTTGGAGCAGTAAAGCTCTGTGTGCTGATAGCGCTCCTGAGCTGATCTTCTGCTCACAAAAGCACATGGTCAGCCGTGGAAACACACACGGTTCACACACGTCTGATTGATAACCCTGGTACAAACTAACTTCAAGAAGCACAACATTAAAATCTGAAAGTGTATTTCCTGACCCCTTAATACAGAGTTTGGCAGTTCAACTAATTCTCACTGAAAGAGATGCAGATATATTTTATATTATATTAATATTGCACTAAATTATGTGATCTGAAGAGTTTTGAGCACGGTCTCTCGTCTCACTGCCATCACGCATGTGGGACAGAAATGTCATCAAAATGATTCAAAAACAAAACAAAAAAAATAGCCATTTATTGAGTTTCTATTTTCATAATACATACCTATGATAGGACTATGATCACACAAACAAGAGTCCTGTTTTTTTTTCCAAAATCTGCACCATCACAAATGTACAAAAAACTACAACTTACTGAACTTTCAGACAAAAAATAAGGTTTTGCTCCATCAGAAAGAAAACAGACGAACCTCCGAGCGGTTCCTCAGCGTTAGGGACCATAAACGACTTCATCAGGCTGTAATCCAGTCGTTAGGGACTTAAACCAATCAGTCGATTCATCTCACTCATTAAGACCCAAGGGCAGCGGTTTCATATTCAGCTGCAGTCATTTAATATTTCTACATTTAAATGTTAAATTGAAACTTTACATAATTTATGCAAAGTAATTTCATTTGATTGTTAATAGCCAACATGTATTTTTATTTATATTTAATTTGTTGATTAAATCAGAACCTAACATAAGAGAACGCAGATATAACAATGATTTATTTTAATACTAATACATCTCTGGCTTTTTTTTTTTAATGTTATTTGGGGGTTTTGATCTCTCAGCAGAGAACACATCTTGCTTACTGTATTATAATGACTTACATCTTAACTCATCTGCATATCAATTGTACTATATACAGTATATATATCTGAACCTCAAAGTATATTTTACTTTTTTATGTATTTTGTGTTGTTCCATAATGATGTTTAAGTTGAGGGCATTAGTAGTGTATAGGGCCCCGGGCCCTGAGTCCTGCCCTGCACACACACACACACACACACACACACACACTTATATGCTGCGGCATAATAACTGTACAATTAGTCTATTTTATGGCAATTAATTTCCATTGAAAATAAGCAGCAAAGGTTGAGGTTGAGGCTGTCATTAGTGTAGCTGCACATCGAGGGGACGAGAACACATTCTGGCTCTTTATTTGCCAAAATATCTTCCTGTTCAATCGCTCATCAGTTTTCTAGACATTCTCAAAGTAACAGCTTATTAATTTGCATTCAGTTCACATTTATGATTTCCAGAAAGACAAACAGAGCTGAAACAGAGCTGATGAACTGTCTCTGGTCTGGAGCGCTGATCGCTCGTCTGATCTGTTTCCCTCTCGCTTCATGAGGCAGGAATCATATCAGCTTTTCTGTTTCCTGACTGAGATTTTACTGAATCCTTTTGAACTCAAAGCCCTTGAAGTGACTCGGGACCCACAAGTCAAGAATTTATTTTGGGAACGCTTTTAAAAGCCTCTTGATAAAGTAATGTCCATTCTAAATGCAAATTACAATCTTGAATAATCAGGGCCAGGCTTCTCCCTACAAAATGACCTAATGCATTGCTTTAAAAATCACCACTGTAAATGATCTACTAGTGTCGTGGACTGAATACGGCTGGGTCTGCACTATTTAATATCCCAGATGGCTCTCGCTCATCACAGAGACGTGTTCAGGGCTTCGTTTCGACCTGAACTTTGCAGAAGCGCCCGAGACACATGACAGAAGCATCCCTTTAATCCAGAGAGGAATCCTGGAGGAAACACAAGAGACTAGGAAACCATAGGAAATGCTCAGAAGTACGGTGATAAATGAGACATAAACCAGTCTTCACTATAAAGTCATGATAAACTACGCTATTTATCCTCCTGAGATGCAACGATTCATTCCTGTCCTCTGTAGAGGACGCCACGGTTTTCATTTCTCAGACAACACACACACCACACACAGCAGCAAATCTGCAACTTCCTCAAGTCTTTCCATGAAAAATAAAAAAATTAAGCACATGTTAAAGAGGAAGATTAGGCATCTCATGTCAGATTATTACTTTTTTATTATTATTAAAAAATTTAGGAAAAATTGTGAGATTTCAAGTCAGGCTGTGATTGGCTGCAAAAAGTACCTGGACATCCCTGCATTTCACCCATTCAAGCACACACACACACACACACACACACACACACACACACACACACACACACACACACACACACACATTTGATTTCTTTATTTGAATCCACCAATCAAATTTCTTACAGAAAGGATTCAAATGTTCTCAGAGATAACACAGCTTTGGCACTCAAGGGTACATAAAACATCGCTTACGCCACACAGCAAGGCTGCCTATCACAGCTGATATGGAGCAGAATTTTGCCAGCTGTTTAGACTTTCCTTTCGGTAGCCCTGCCAGTCTTAGTCCACTAACAGTCAATTTGTGAACATGTCCCAGGCTGCCAAATATCAATGCCACGGACTTACATGCATAGCCTAGGCCACTGATCTTTGCAAGGAGGGGTTGGTATTTAGTGATTTTTTCGACAAAGGCTATGTCCATATACAGATCATAAACACAACCTGTTTCAAGGACTAGCACCTCTTTTCGATCTTTATCCACGAGCACAACATCAGGGGTGTTAGGGATGTTACAAAACACATCATCAGAGCTGTTGAACCAGTCTGGTATTACTCGTGAGTGTTTACACATTGGCATATTTTTTGGAAATATGTCTTGAACAGAACTAGCAACAAGATCTACAATACGGTCATGACGTGCTATATATAACCCTTTGTACATATTACAGCCATTTACAATGTGAGCAACTGATTCAAGGTGATCAGAGTTAGAATGCATTATACAGTGTGGGTAGTACTTTTCAGGGTACCATAATGCTAGGTTGTATCTAGTTGGTAACACCTGTAGTCTGGCCTTGACAGTGAAGCAGAGAATATCCTCCCCTACTGCAGCATTTCTGTACATAGAATGAGAGATAGAGTGATCAGCAAAGCCAAGACATGCCAACTTTCCCTGCATTCTTAGTCCAGTCCAGTGTTGTTTTGTGCCATCTGTTTGATGTTCAGTAAGGATTGTCTTGCTGTTGTGCTCTGTAGTGTGTGTTGTGTCTCATTGTGACAGACTGTGGCCTCCACAGTAACAGATGGGTCTGTGACCACTGCGTCAGATACCTCTGGTGCAGTGTGTGTGTTGCTTTGTGACCACTGTATTTTAACTGCCAGTCTATTGCACAGGTCGTTTAGGTCCGGCCAGTCTGAACGAACTCCAAAACCTGCGGCGTGTGTGTCCAGTTTACCGTTATTTTTCCTCCTGAAGCCTAGGAAGCTGTCTTGGTTGCCTGTGGCCAAAGGGACCTTTCTCTTCCTGAGGTCCAATAAGAGAGAGGCTCTGGCTAGCTCTCTGACCGCAGCATCATCGTTGTTAAGCATGCTGATGAGGTGAGTTAATCTTGTAGTGGAGTAAGTCCATTCCACATTTGGGACCCCCAGACCCCCTTCCTTGAGTGTGAGGAAGATTATATCCCTGGTGGAATGTGAGTTCAGTCCCAGCCATTTCCTGACGGCCTCAACTGTTTTATTATTCATGTCCCGTAGGACATTTTGTGGAATGTGAATGTTCGCAAAGAGGTGTTGTATCTTTGCCAGAGCTACTTCTCTAATGGCCTCCAGCTTCATGGCTACAGGTAGGGGGGAGGAATCCTTCAAATCGATCCTGTTCTTAAAGGCACAGGATAACTCTTGTACCTGTTCACCCCACTCACTCTGTCTTTTTTTTAGAACTGTAACTGTACATTCTATAAAGCTACTCTGAGATGGTCATTCATTTTTTGTGACAAAATGCATGCATTTACAAACCCAACAAAACAAAAATGTAGAGAGGCTTCAAAAGAAACTACAGTGCAAAACACAATCTCTGATCAATACAATATACTGTACTGTCCATTGTATAAGGGCAGACCTGTCACATAAAATAATGCAGTTTCTGTAATTTCAGCTGATGATAGTGTTTTTTTTTTTTTTTATGTTTTATGATTGACTAAATGTTCCTGTTGGAAGAGAACATGTGTTAGTGTTTTGAATAATTATTTGATTTTGAAACATGTTTGCAGTGTTTTGGTAGACATAGTGTATTGTGTTAGTGTATTATTGTATTTTGAAAATTAGATTTGGAGTTTAGTTTACAGTGTGTGATTTTGAGCATGAAATTAACCGTTTTGCCAATTGTGTGTTTTAGGTGTGTTGGTGTGTTAAGAGTTTTGTAAAAAACTGTATTGTAAAGGAGGGGGGTTTGTCAGATTTAGATTTGTACCAGCGGTTTCCACTGCTTCGCCGTTCATAAAATGCTGCACATTTGGTGTGTTTCACTTCCAGCTTAGACCACTGTAATGTTCTCAATGTTCTCGTCCCTGGAGGACACCTCAACATCGAGTGTACCCCGGGACAGGGTTTGGGGATCTAGTGTGCGGTGGTGCGCACTGGCAGATCCATTTAATCCACTGGTTGATGGCCAGGATGAAGTTAACAGCACTCCAGGGGCAGCCTGTTTGAATCCCCACCTTAAGAAGTATAGGCTCTGTGAGTTGTTTACCACAGATAACTTGCAGAAAAGATCCCTTATACACGTCCATTATGATGTCCACAAAGAGCTGAGGTAGATGGATCTCCTCTAATGAGTTAATCAACAATTTATGAGATAATGTCCCAAAAGCAACTCTGAAGTCCAGGAATACAGTATAGAGTTTACATGATTCATGTTTAAAATCATCAATTCCAGTTTTCAGGCAAAACACATGTTCGTTCATACCCTGTCTGTCTATGTAGGCTTTCTGTTTGGGTGTAAGAATGCCTGTATCCACAAGCCATGGGAGGATTCGGGCAAGCAGGCATTTCATAAACACCTTGTAAACAGTGGGGAGGAGAGATATGTCTCTCCATGTAGATGGATCACTTGGGATATTATCTTTCTTTGGTATTCTATGGACAAGGGCCCCCTTCCATAAATCTGGTACTTTCCCATTAATCAAACAGATGTTAAATATACAGGTGAGTATATGGGTAGACCAAGATTTTGTGGCTTTTAGGGTCTCATATTTTACCCCATCATATCCACAGGCTTTGTTATTTGGCAAGTGGGACACAACTTTGTCTACTTCGTCAAAAGTAAAGTGAGCAGTAGATGGGTAATAAACTAGAGCAGTTGTTTTCTCTGTTGGTGGACCAAGGGGGCGTGGCCAATGTATGAGACGGGAGTGATTGGCATTTGGCCATGTAGTACTTATGCACATTACTGGTGTCATTAATAATAGGTGGAGGGGAAGGAAATGTGCTATTATTAAGAATAATCTCAATAGCTTTGGACCTGTGGTGCTGCCATAAGTGTGATAGTTTCTCTCCACTTATTGACCGCTCAGTTCTCCCTCTACCGAGCGACTGCTGGATGACGTCTCTCACGAAGATCAGCTGTTTCTCAATCCAGGAAGTAATGGAGACCGATGTTAATTCCGCTGGATGTTTATCACTCAAGGGGAACTTTTTTAGAATGCGTGACACGTATTTCAGAAGTGGTAATGCAAACTCTTTCCCGTTGGCACGCCTCATTCGAAATACTCCGTTTTGGAAGAATACTCCGAAAAGGATGGATACGACTTTACTCCATTCCGCCGGGTTACCAGAGCAGACAAAGTAAGTTCTTTCTTGAAGTAGTTTGATATCCACTAACTTTCTGAAGTGTCTCTCGTGGATCTCGAACTTTTTCCATTCATGACATTCTAGTCGGCGCACATAGTTGTTAAAATCGAAAGGGACATCTTCACCGCCCAGTGATGTTTGCGGGACTGGATCATGTGTTTGTTGCTGTTGTTTGTAAATGCGACCGCTGGACAAGGCTTGTTTAAAGGCCGATCTTAATGCTGCAACTAGGCACATGTTCAGTACCAATGTCCAAAGCATAGTTTCTCTGCTGCATTAACGATGGCAGTTACAACGGGCGAGATGTTTAAGATTTTAAAATCACACACACACACACACACACACACACACACACACAAACTCTATCTCACACTCACACACACACTTACACACTCCACACGCACACTCTATCTCACACACGCACACATACACACGCACACACACACACACAAACTCTATCTCACACTCACACACACACTTACACACTCCACACTTACACTCTATCTCACACACGCACACATACACACGCACACACACACACACACACACACACAAACTCTATCTCACACTCACACACACACACACACACACTTACACACTCCACACGCACACTCTATCTCACACACGCACACACACACACACACACACACACACACACACACACACACACACACACGTCCTCTGGCTTGTTCTCCTCTAATTGGCTGCTGGTGTAATGGTGTGTCACTTCGCTGCAGTGCTTTAGCATGTGTGTGATGTGTGCAGTGTGTGTCCAGTGCTTTAGCATGTGTGTGATCTGTTAGAAGCGCTCAGCTGTCATACTACAGACTGCAGGACGTCTCAGGTTCTGCTTCAGCATCTCTTTAGTGTCACCGAGGAGCAGTGGCTGGTTTTAGCTTCTCTCTCTCTCTGAGAGTCTCTATGTTTTGGAAGGCTAATGAGGTTGAAGTGTTTCCTACAGCACAAGTTCCACATCACTTCACGTGCTTATTATTCTGTTTCTGACACCAGCAAACACAGACCGGAGAACTTTATACATCTGCAGAGGAGCTTCCTCTGAGCTCAACACATGAAGGTCAGAGGTCACACTGCCACAGGGTGAGGATGGGTCGGCTGTGTCTGCAGAGGTCAGAGGTCAAGTTTAGAGTCTGTGGGTTTGAGGTTGTCTGGTGTTCAGGGTTTGCTCAGCATTCACTTTAGTAAGACTGGAGAATCTTTTCTTTATTTCAATAATAACCTGCACAGGCAAACAAACCATAAAAGCCAATAAACATTTATGGTGAGAAAAACATGATCCCCTTATTGCTTTTTCATTTGATTGGTAAATTGATATTCAATGTAACGCCTCTGTTTAATATCATCGCGTCACTTTGATTTATTTGCATTGCAAACTGACATAGTTCATGTCAATAAATCTCCTTTATGAGATGCGTGATGATGATGAAGAACTGTGAAAGACTGAAGCTCTCGTGAGCGATTGCAGATGTTTATAAACACTAGCATCACAAACCCTCCCTCACATCTACAGTCTAATTAAAGGTTTTGCAGAGATCAGGTTAATTACATCATTTTGTGTCACAGTGAATTTCTCCCTACTACTATATGAGAGGAAGAATTGTATAAACTTGTTAAATCATCTAAACCAACAACATGTATGTTAGACCCTATACCATCTAACCTCCTAAAAGAGGTGCTTCCAGAAGTCATAGATCCTCTTCTGACTATTATTAATTCCTCATTGTCATTAGGATATGTCCCCAAAACCTTCAAACTGGCTGTTATTAAGCCTCTCATCAAAAAACCACAACTTGACCCCAAAGAACTAGTTAATTATAGACCAATCTCGAATCTCCCTTTTCTGTCCAAGATACTAGAAAAGGTGGTATCCTCACAATTATATTCCTTCTTAGAGAAAAATGGTATATGTGAGGATTTCCAGTCAGGATTTAGACCGTATCATAGTACTGAGACTGCTCTCCTTAGAGTTACAAATGATCTGCTCTTATCATCTGATCGTGGGTGTATCTCTCTATTAGTTTTATTGGATCTTAGTGCTGCGTTTGACACAATTGACCACAACATTCTTTTGCATAGACTTGAACACTTTGTTGGCATCAGTGGAAGTGCATTAGCATGGTTTAAATCGTACTTATATGACCGCCATCAGTTCGTAGCAGTGAATGAAGATGTATCCTATCGATCACAAGTGCAGTATGGAGTACCTCAAGGCTCAGTACTAGGGCCGCTACTCTTCACGCTTTATATGTTACCCTTGGGAGATATCATTAGGAAACATGGTGTTAGCTTTCACTGTTATGCTGATGATACTCAGCTCTATATTTCTTTGAGGTCCAGAAAAACATAATTTGAAAAACTAACAGAATGCATAATTGTTATAAAAAACTGGATGATGAGTAATTTCTTACTGCTAAATTCTGAAAAAACAGAGGTGTTAATTATAGGACCTAAAAACTCTGCTTGTAATAACCTAGAACACTGTCTAAGACTTGATGGTTGCTCTGTCAATTCTTCATCATCAGTTAGGAACCTAGGTGTGCTATTTGATCGCAATCTTTCCTTAGAAAGCCACGTTTCTAGCATTTGTAAAACTGCATTTTTCCATCTCAAAAATATATCTAAATTACAGCCTATGCTCTCAATGTCAAATGCAGAATTGTTAATCCATGCATTTATGACCTCAAGGTTAGATTATTGTAATGCTTTATTGGGTGGTTGTTCTGCATGCTTAGTAAACAAACTCCAGCTCTTGTTACATTATAATCCTCCACTTCCGCTGCGTTCTCAAAACTCAGGCAATTTGATAATACCTAGAATATCAAAATCAACTGCGGGCGGCAGATCCTTTTCCTATTTGGCGCCTAAACTCTGGAATAACCTACCTAACATTGTTCGGGAGGCAGACACATTGAACTGCTGGTTTCGTCTGGCCAAAAGAGAACTGGTTCCCGACTGAGCCTGGTTTCTTCCAAGGTTTTTTCTCCATTCTGTCACCGATGGAGTTTTGGTTCCTTGCCGCTGTCGCCTCTGGCTTGCTTAGTTGGGAACACTTTCCAGCAATATTTTCGACTTGATTTCACAGATATGATATTAACTGAACTGAGCTCGATGATGACATCACTGAATTATGAATTATCAATGATGAACTGCCTTTAACTGAAAGTTGAGTGTTTACCATTGTCATTTTGCATTAATGACACACTTTTTTCCTAATTAATGCTGTACAGTGCTTTGACGCTATCTGTATTCTATATCTATATAAATAAAGGTGACTTGACTTGAAAACCCAGCAGACTTCAGACTGGTTAAGTGTCCTACATCCATCTGAGAGTGACAGAGAAAGAGGATAGGCTTTTTATTCTGGGCTTCTGTCTGTGGAGATGGAAAAACACGTGCAGCATAAACACACACACACACACAGAAGAATGAACTGCAACCATATATCACATCAGGGGCAGATTTAGTGAATTGGGGGACGGGACCCCTATACATTTTCACACATCTCCTTTTTTTGTTTTGATGCTTGCTGCTGCACAATGTTGCCCCATAGAGTCCAATGTTTCTACATTTTTCATGTACATGTTAAATGGCTTTAAATACATATATCAAGAGCATGCTCACAAAACAGCTTTGGATGTAGTGGATTAGAGCCCTGCACGGGCCTCAAATATAGGCCCTAGCCGGTCTTTTTCCCCTTTTCCTCCCAAAAGGCTTATACTACTGTTTCAGCTATTAAAATAGTTAAGTTTTGTATGTAATGGAAAAGTGATTATATTTAAGACAGTTTAAAAAAATGTTTGGAGAAGTTTTTGTTCATTAGATTCAAGTTGTTTTTTATTTTTTTTTCGGTGCGATCACTTGCATTTTTTTCTAACAGTGGAAACAACTTAAGCAGTCATTTCTGCTCATAAATGTAAGAGTAATAAATTATTCTAAACTGTAAATGGGCTAGTTTTATTTGTGTGCACTCACAATATCAACAAAATGTTGTGCTTTTATAAAATAAAGAAAGCAAATGCTACAGGAGCGCTTCACAATGATGAACCTAAACTCAGCAAATTGCCTCACAAGACCTGATAAAACAAAATATAAAAAAATATTGGAAAGCTTTAAATTACTATCCTCCTTTAAAACGAAATAATTCAAATTGAAAATAGAAACGCTTTCATTATCCAATCCATGCATTTCTCTTTAAAGGCAAGGAGATGGTGAGTCATTTTTCCATCACCATAATTGATGGATATCTAAAATATAAAAATAGATAAAAATATAAAAAACAGGCCCGATTATAATTTTTTATTTTATAATTCCATACAGTTAATGGCATATACAGGCTATGTAAAACTTTGTCCTACAATTGTATAGCTGCTTTTACTGATTTTTTAATGTTGCTCTGTTCTGAATAACTTTACATTTAAGGGATTTCCTGCAACTTTTTATTTTTTTTTACCCATGTCATGAATTTGTTGTATTCCCATTTGTAAAATACCCAACCAAATTAACTGTTGTAGGCTAACCCGCTCCATGAAAGTGCATATAGCATGATTTTCTGCTCCTACTTGGCATAATATTTCTATGCAGAAATTGACTTTGGCATGCAAAAGACTGATAAATTCATAATTAATGGCATGGCTGATTCAGTCAACAGAAATACGGGACACACACAGGCCTATGATAACTGCTGAAATGTTTACTGGGCAATTCAGAAGTCAGTCTGAGCACTCGTGTTACTCACAGTGTGTACAGCTGTGCACCTGCAGGCGCCACAGACTCGGACGGCTGTCTTGATAATAAACACCGTAAACAGCAACCGTTCATGTATCAGCACTTAATGCGCAACTCCTATATGAAAAGCATTTTAGGGGGCCCAAGGCCCAACGGATAAGTCCGTTTGATCAGCTTTCTGGATGTGAGTCCTGTGAACACGAGCGGATTCACACTCACACACACACACTCACACTCAAGAAACAACATCACACAAGTTTTCACCCATATTTTAATATGACTTGTAATAACTGCTCAGGTTTAGTTGGATGCAGAAGTGAAAAGTGTCAGGGTGAATATCAGGGCAGCCATATGTCTGTGCTTTAAAGGGTTAGTTCACCCAGATAGCAAAATTATGTCATTAATGACTCACCCTCATGTTGTTTCAAACCCGTGAGACCTCCGTTTATCTTCAGAACACAGTTTAAGATATTTTAGATTTAGTCCGAGAGCTCTCAGTCCCTCCATTGAAGCTGTGTGTACGGTCTACTGTCCATGTCCAGAAAGGGAAGAAAAACATCATCAAAGTAGTCCATGTGACATCAGAGGGTCAGTTAGAATATTCTGAAGCATCGAAAATACATTTTGGTCCAAAAATAGCAAAAACTACGACTTTATTCAGCATTGTCTTCTCTTCCGTGTCTGTTGTGAGAGAGTTCAAAACAAAGCAGTTTGTGATATCCGGTTCACAAACGAATCATTCGCTGTAACCGGATCTTCTTGAACCAGTTCACCAAATCAAACTGAATCGCTTTAAACGATTCGCGTCTCCAATACGCATTAATCCACACATGACTTAAGCTGTTAACTTGTTTAATGTGGCTGACACTCCCTCTGAGTTAAAACAAACCAATATCCCGGAGTAATTCATTTACTCAAACAGTACACTGACTGAACTGAACAAAATGTATTTTCGATGCTTCAGCAAATTCTAACTGAGCCTCTGATGTCACATGGACTACTTTGATGATGTTTTTCTTACCTTTCTGGACATGGACAGTAGACCGTACACACAGCTTCAATGGAGGGACTGAGAGCTCTCGGACTAAATCTAAAATATCTTAAACTGTGTTCTGAAGATAAACGGAGGTCTTACAGGTTTGCAACAACATGAGGGTGAGTTATTAATGACATAATTTTGCTATTTGGGTGAACTATCCACTTCTCTCCAGTGTTTGGAATAACGCTGTTTAAAAGAACGGCGTTAGGTAACGACGTTATTTTTTCAGTAACCGGGTAATCTAACTAATTACTTTTCCCGTCGTTACAACGCCATTAACATTACTGGACGTTAAATGCTGTGCGTTACTAAGCATTGATTTAATAAACTATGTAATCCGAACGCACCCCTGGCTCACACAGCGAGTGAGGAGGTGGGTTAATTAATAACGAGATAAGCGATTATGATTGGCTAAAGCAGAGTCATGTGTTTCATTGTAGCCAATCAGAGACGGTGGTTTTACACACATGCCGGCACACGCGCCAGCGGTGCCAAACACACACACACACACACACACACGCAACAGCTAAACAGAGATTCGCAGCAGCAGCAGAGATGGCGAGTCAGGAACAATCCGATGAAAAGTTGGCATTCGTGGAGATATAAGCACTACTTCAAATTCATTGTGGTCAAAGGCAAGAACGTGCATGTAATGTGTAGCCTACATTTAATGTGTGACACGCATATATACAAAGCTAGTGGCCAAAAACACTTTTCTTACAAAGATAATACTTGAAGTGCAAGATAAAACTCTTGCTGTCTGTTGACGTGCAATAAATATCGAAAGTTATGAACGAACACCTGTCTGTTCTACTCATTTCAACTGACTTGTGAAAACTGCTAAAAAAAAATACAAATTCTTTGACATATAGCCACTTTTTTTTTTTTTTTTACAGTACCGCAAATAGTTATTTTCCCTGGTAACGAGTTACTTTTATTATAGAGTAATTCAGTTACTAACTTT
>NC_081782.1:100000-107500 GCF_963082965.1 Carassius carassius | reverse complement strand
GACCCGACTAATCGATAATGAGAACAGCTGACCATGATTTTCATTATCGATAATAATCGATTTTATCAATTAGTTGTTGCAGCCATAATGTACAGTATGTGGAAAATAATGTGTTTTTTTTTTACTTTAAACCACATAAACACATTTGTGACACAAATATCCCCCAGAGACTCGAGGCTGGTTTTGTGCTCAGGGTCACATTTCATTACTCCAAATACACAACATAATGTCCTTTTTAGCAACATCATCTGACAGGGGAAAAAAGATTTGGTTAGATTTGTTTAATTCTATGACACTGTATTGTATTTATTAAATAATATTTAAATATTTCACATAATAATAAATTTGTCAGAGCAGGTTTGCCGGGGCTGGTTTAGAGAATAATACTGTGTCCAGCCGAAGCTCAACAACAGAAGCTGCTTTATTTATGAGAGCGTGCTGTTAACGCCAAATGCTTGGGAGTTATTTAATAAAGCAGTCTGAATCACACACACCTTGAAGCTGCGTTATTATTTTCGTTATTATTCTAGACTGAGACACGCTCATATATCAGCCATCTCTCTCCTCAAACTCCAGAGCATTCCCGATCCACATCTGCTGCATCAGACTGTACTGTATACACTCTTCTCAAAATCAAAGCTGCTAGAGTCAACCTAACACATCACCAGCTGACATAAAACCGCTCAGAAAATATTATTTCACAGCAGAAAACATTAGAATAATCTCAAGTGAAGAGAATGGATCATTCTGACCCTTTGAGAAGATTGTGTTTAGTGCTGGACAAAGACAAACAATATCAAATATAGCAAGACTGAGATCATGTTGTGTGTTAGGGTTATTATTGTAAATCACTGTTTGTATGCCAACACTTATAAATGTTGAATATAGAGTCAGTGACTAGTAAAATACAATTCAGATTTAGATTGAAAGAATGACGTGTGATTAATGTGTGAGTCACAATGTTTAACTTCTAGCTCATTAGCATTAGTTCTCAGCTAGTTTTCAGCTCCATGAATGTGATAAACTTGTGAAGTGAGTGTTCATCTGATTCGAGCGCTGCTTCAGAAGATCCACATCTGGATGAGAATATCCAGATGCCATCCAGATGACTTCACTCACTAGTGAACACTAAGCAGACGGTCTGAACATTACAGAGTCTCTGAGCACTTCACTGTACAAGCAGCCTTCAGTCAGTCACAGTGAGTTTGAGCGTCTGATATGAAGCTCACGCTCGGAGAGACAGCAGACGCCACACACAATGAGCTTCACAGAGCCATCCAGTCCCATTTCTTCCTCCGTCACGTCACCTTTCATTGTTTCCGCTCCAGGATTCAGTCACATCCCGCTCCAATTTATTTTTAAAGTGAGATACAATTCAGGTCAGTGCATTTCATCAGTTTTTTTTTTAGTTGTGAGAAATAGTCAAGTACAGACCGATCAGCAAACACATTGCTGCTTATAATGAAGCAGAAACTCACTAAAGAACGTTTCACTAAAGAAGAGACTATTTCTGTGTTCAGTAGCACAGAACGCATACGAATCACTCAGATCTCAGTAATGTGTTTCCTGCAGCTGTCAACAAGAGCCTCATAATGCAGCAATGCCTGTAATGCGACACACACACACACACACACACACGTTACATCAACACTGAATGGTTTACAAAGATCTGCACTTCAATCTCTGCAGAAAACAAGAAGCTGCTTTGTGTTTTCAGAAAACTCCAGCACATGAGAGATTACAGTGTTAGATTAGACGATTAGAATAGATTCAACTTTATTGTCATTATGCAGAGTACAAGTACAGAGCTAAGGAAATGCAGTTAGCATCTAACCAGAAGTGCAAGAATATAGTGTTTTATATACATATATGTGCAGAGTAAGTGAAGCTATGATTTACAGAATGTACAGTGGAGTTAATATATACAGTATTAAGCAGAGTATGTACAGAATATAAATAGGAATGCAATGTAGGGATTATATGTACATTATGAACAGCAGCAACGTAAGAACAGTGGTAATAAATACAGTTGGATGAGTGTGCAATAGTATTGTTAAACAATGTATTCTATGCAAAGTAATCAGTAGTGCAATAATATTTTTTATAGAAGTAGTTTACCGTGCTATGTACAGTAACAATGTTATATAGTTAACAGCAGGGGTTTTCAGACTGTGGGTCACAGAATGGAACAAGGTGGGTCGCACAAAGTCACTTGGCTGCAGCTAAATGTGCGTTTCAATGGCCCACACACAGACACAGACAAACACAGTTCAGTCTAGGGCTGCACGAATGTGACGAGTGGGGCGGGCCGAGAGCCGTGGGAACGGGGCGAGGCCGGTGGAGTGATTGGGAAGTGAGCGACACCTGCTCCACTCACCGGTCTCGAGTCCCACGGAGGGGATCAGAAAGATACAAAAGAGGAGCGACGACAGTGAAGGACGAGAGAGGACCAGGCCTGGGCTTTATTTTGTGTGTGGTTTTGTTTGTGCTGTTTTGTGTTTATTTGATTATTAAAACTTCATTTGATTGTCCGCCGGTTCCCGCCTCCTTCCCGAAGGAGTCAGTCCGTCCCCTCAAGCATCCTCCTTCGCTCTGCTCGATGGTGCCGCGGATTCACCCCAGCAGCGAGGGATCTTCGGCAGCGCGTCCCTCCTTCCTCCCGGGCTTCGGCACCAGTGTAACACATTAAAAACTTCACAATCATGGGAAGAAGGAGGCGGGAACCGGGAACCCATTCGTCACAACGATATAGCCCACCAACATTAATAACGAACTGCAATATCCTTTAAAGTCTGGCTCACACTACAGGAGTTTTAAAATCATAACCGATTTTGTGGTTGCAGCGCACACATGAGGAGAATCTTTGCAGATTATCTTCCCTCAGATATTATACATGCACACACTACAAGATTTGAACATCGTGGCACATCACACACTGCAAGATATCATTAAGATGATCATGCCAGAGGGAGCACCTCACGTGCTTTTTTTTTTTTAGCGTTTTAGCTTTGTGCACTCACCCAGTGCATTCAAAACTGAGGTGATTTCACTCCAGTGGTTTCTATTTCTCCTTGCGATTTCGACACATAAACACAGTTGTGTTACAAAACAAATGTCAAGAAACAGTTTCCTCTATCTCCACTATCCAATGAAGCTGCACATCAGCTGTTTTGCGGTTTTGCGCATTGGCTGTGAAAGTACTGACGTGATCATATAGCCATCATCATCCCGATTCACCTCATCCCAGTTGGCTTTGATCAGATCTATCACCGTGGTGTCATCTGTGAATTTGATTATGGTCTTGACGTTGGAGCCATAAACAATGAATAAGGAGTAGAGAAGAGGGCTCTGGTCTGTTAATCAGAAAATCTAGAATCCAGTTGCAGATGGATGTACTGAATCCAAGCTGGCTGAGACTGAAGATCAATTTGGAGGGGATTTCAGTATTAAATGCAGAACTGAAATCAATGAACAGCATTCTTACATGTGTGTTTTGACTGTCCAGGTGGGTGAGAGCAGAGTCAAGTGCCGTTGAAATGGCGTCCTCTGTTGACCTATTGTGGCGATAGACAAACAGGAATGGGTCTAATGTAGCAGGGAGACAGGATTTGAAGTGGGATGCAACCAGTTTCTCAAAGCACTTGGCAATGATGGGGGGTGAGTGCGACAGGACGGAAGTCGTTAGGGACCGAGGCAGTGGAGTGTTTCGGTACTGGTACGATGGTGGAAGTTTTGAAGATAGTGGGGACAGTTGTTTGGGCCAGGGACAGATTGAAAATGTCCGTGAAGACCAGGTATTCCGTCAGGGCCAGCTGGTTTCTGTCCATTCACTTTACGCAGAGTGGAGTAAACATCTGATGTGGAGAGTGTGAGAGGCAGTTCACTGGGTTGATGCTCAGCTTTGAGTGAGATCTCCTTATTATTTTGATCAAAACGAGCATAAAAGTGATTGAGCTCATCTGGGAGGGCGGCAAATGCCGCGTTTCCACCGAAATTACCCGGAACATTTGTACTAGGAACTTTTTTTCCCAGGAACTTTTTTCCCCCCAGACCTGTTGCTTTCTGCGTTTCCACCGCGGTGTAAAGTACCGGGAAGATTAGGCAAATACACTGGTGACGTAGGTCTGCGCGCGTTTCTCAATACAAAGTACGCTGATTTTGGACGTGCATTCTCGGTAGTGTGGACTTTGTGCATTCGACTCGGGAGTTTGATGTCCGCGACGACGCAAATCCAGTAAATCTGCATACTTGATAACTTCAGTCAGCTGACCATGGCAACGGAATATGGAATACTATTACTTAAATGAACTTTGTCCTATGGACTGTAATTTTATCAGCACGCCAAGACTCACAGGTCGGGGTGGAGGTCTTGCTGTGGTTTTTAAAAGTCGTTTTATCTGCCAGTCAGTGAGCACTGACACATACTCTTCTTTTGAATTACAGATGATTAAGGTGGGTCGCTCAAATTCATTTTATTGTATTTTAGTGTACCGGCCACCTGGGCCAGCGGCCTCTTTTCTCATTGATTTTTCTGACTTGCTATCATCTATTATTAAGCTGGATAGAGTGATTATTTTTTGGCGATTTTAATATCCATGTGGATAATGATACTTGTACAAATGCTTCTGAATTTGTAAATATTACTGAATCTTTTAACTTCACTCAGCATGTAGCTGGCCCTACGCACAACAAGGGACATATGCTTGATCTGGTCTTTTCTTATGGTGTAAATATTAATAATGTCTGTATCGAAGATGTTCTTATAAGTGATCACAATTGCATCTTTTTTGATCTTGTGTGTGATGAGGATCCTCTCCCTGCTAAACAAGAGTCTTGTTGACGTTTGATTAACCAGCGTACTGTTGAGAAATTTTCAGCTGCATTCGATTCAAGCCTGGTTCTTATTTCGAAAGATGTAGACACTTGTGCACAGGCTTTTAATGATCACTGTACTGTGTTGTTGGAAAAAGTGGCACCTTTTAAAACTAGAGAAATTTCATCTGTTAATACATCACCGTGGATGAATGATGCCATTCGTAGCTTAAGGCGTGTTTGTCGGAGAACTGAGCGCTTATGGAAAGCGACTCAGCTACAAGTTCACCGATTGTATCTTAAAGAGCTCTATAGGGACTTACACAAAATGATTAAAGAGGCTAGAGCCTCTTATTTTACTAATCTGATTTCTGCCTGTAAAAAGAATCCAAAAGCTCTCTTTGAAACTATTAACAACATTGTTTCTCCTGCTGCATGTATTGTCCCTGTGTTTGCAAATGTTGACTGCAATCGCTTTTTGTTTAATTTTGTGGACAAGGTTAGAGCTGTCAGGGCAGGCTTGGTTCCATCAGCTAACCATCACATAGTTAAAGATCATAGACCTCCAATATTGGACTCTTTCTGCCCTATTACCCTGAATGACATCATTGAATTAGTGGGCTCGATGAGACCATCTCAAAGCCCTGTTGATATTTTACCTACTACTTTACTTTTAAAATCCATAAATCATCTTGGCCCATGTTTGGTTTCAATTTTAAACCTATCTCTTCAGTCGGGCCAGGTTCCTAGCTGCTTTAAGCATGCTGTTCAGCCTATCCTGAAAAAGAACAATCTTGATGCAGCTTCATTTAAAAACGACAGGCCTATTTCTAAGTTGCCCTTTCTTTCTAAAATTTTAGAAAAGGTTGTTGTGAAGCAGCTAAATAATGTTTTGGATTCCCATAATATCTTTGATAAGTTTCAGTCTGGTTTCCGTAAAAATCATTCAACTGAGACTGCCCTCCTTAGGGTTTCAAATGATTTTTGATGGCTGCTGATGGGGGTAAATGCTCTGTGCTGGTTCTATTAGATCTTAGTGCGGCGTTTGATACCGTGGATCACTGCACTGTGATTGATAGACTGAAAACAACTGTGGGCATTACTGGATCAGCTCTGGATTGGTTTTCCTCCTATCTTTCAGACAGGAGTTTCTCTGTGTCCGTAGGAACACATATGTCAGACTCTGCTCCTTTGTCTTGTGGTGTGCCCCAGGGTTCTGTGCTTGGCCCTCTGCTGTTTAGCCTGTATATGCTACCTCTTGGGAAGATTATTGGTAGTTTTGGAGAAATATCAAACCATTGTTATGCTGATGATATTCAATTATATTTATCTTTTAGCCCTGATAGGTTCGACAAACTGTCCTTGTTGCACAATTGCTTAGCCTCCATTAAAAATTGGATGGCAGATAATTTTCTGCAACTAAATCCAGACAAAACTGAGGTGCTGATCTTTGCACCGGATAACATTATTCCTAGGATTAGGCAGGCAATTGGGGCTCTATCATCTTCGGACTGTAATGTTGTGCGAAATTTGGGTGTCATTTTTGATAAATCTATGTGTTTTAGCAGTCATGTAAAATTTGTGGTTCGTTCCTGTTTTTTCCACCTCAGGAACATCGCTAAGATTAGATCTGTGGTTTCTAAAAAAGAGATGGAGATGCTTATTCACGCTTTTATTTCTTCTCGTCTTGACTTTTGCAATGTACTGTACTCTTGTTTAAACAAATCCTCTATGGACAAGTTGCAAGTGGTACAGAATGCAGCTGCAAGACTTTTGAATAGAAGAACAGAAGAACACATATTACGCCTATACTTAAGGCTCTACATTAGCTTCCAATCAGTTTTAGAGTACAGTTTAAAATTTTAACCATTACTTACAGAGCCTTGCATGATCAAGCTCCCTCTTATATAAAGGATATACTGCATGTATACACTTCAGGTCGCTCTTTGAGGTCTTCTGGTCAAGACCTTTTAACTGTTCCTAGAACACGTTTTAAAACAAGAGGTGATCGAGCCTTTTGTGTGGTGGCTCCAAGGCTCTGGAACTCCCTTCCATTAGCCTTGAGAGCTATGGATTCAGTGGAAGCGTTTAAAAAATGCCTTAAGACGCATCTTTTTAGACAAGCGTTTAATTAGCAATATGGTTTTGTATGTTTTTGTGTATTTGTGTATACTTGTATGTTATGTGCATGAGTATATCTGTTAAGTGTATATTTTAATTAATTTTGTGAAGCACGTTGTGACTCTTTTGTCTGTGAAAAGTGCTATAGAAATAAAGCTTACTTACTTACTTATAAATAAACCACAGATTTGAGTTTTAAACAACTACATTCTCGCCTGAAATACTTTTAAAATTACATTTCATGACACAATAAAACAGTAATATTTTGAACATGATCAGAATAAATGGTGGTTGAATTCAATCAATGCTGTGTGAACTCAACTCGCTTTGGCTACTGCAATTTTCCTCTCAGTATATTTACAATAAAACGAAATAGGATATCAAATACCACTGCCTCCTTTCGTTTTCATTTAAACATAATAACAGCTGCATAAATGTACTTAGTTCAGGGATATACAGCCATTACAAATGAAATGAAATATTATATAGATTTGCCTTTTTATTTTCATTTTAACATATAGATAAATTGAATACAGACCAAAGAAAACCTGTTAGATTTACCCCGCA
>NC_081782.1:85000-92500 GCF_963082965.1 Carassius carassius | reverse complement strand
GTAGCGCTCACCTTTTCTTCTCCGGACAAGCCTTTTTCCAGATGCCACAAACTTTCAATTCAATTCAATTCAAGTTTATTTGTATAGCGCTTTTTACAATACAAATCGTTACAAAGCAACTTTACAGAAAATTATGTTTCTACAATATTTAGTAGTAGCTAGTAGTTTGTGCACGTTTGACAGGATTTTAGAAAAAAATTAAAAATAATAATAATAATAATACAAGACGTAGTCAGCTAGACGATGAACTATCAATATTATTAATTAATAGTAATTATATGATGCAGTCACACATGTAGCAATAATTGTTCGTTCTGTTTGTTGATTCAAGGTTAGGATCATCTGGGGTCCTCTGAGGGTCAGCATCATCTCTTCTCAGGTGTTCTGGATCCAGACTGGAGCTTGTGTAAATCCTGTAAATGTAAATCCCGTGGCAAAACATAGAAACAAAATAGAGACATCATTAGCATAGCTGCTGATCCAACAAAGTAAAATTAGTTTAACCAAAGCTAAAGAATAAAAATGCAGATGCAACTACACTCACAATTTAAGAGATACATTATTCGAATGCTTGGCGAAAGAGATGCGTTTTTAATCTAGATTTAAACAGAGAGAGTGTGTCTGAACCCCGAACATTATCAGGAAGGCTATTCCAGAGTTTGGGAGCCAGATGTGAAAAAGCTCTACCTCCTTTAGTGGACTTTGCTATCCTAGGAACTACCAAAAGTCCAGCGTTTTGTGACCTTAGGGAGCGTGATGGGTTGTAGCGTGGTAGAAGGCTAGTTAGGTATGCAGGAGCTAAACCATTTAGGGCCTAATAGGTAAGTAATGATAATTTGTAACAGATACGGAACTTAATAGGTAACAAACAATCGGAAATGAGCTTCATCGGAGAATATGACTTTGCCCCAGTCCTCAGCAGTCCATTCACTATACTTTCTGCAGAAGATCAATCTGTCCCTGATGTTTTTTTGGAGAGGAGTGGCTTCTTTTCTGCCCTTCTTGACACCAGGCCATCTTCCAGAAGTCTTGTCCTCACTGTGCGTGCAGATGCGCTCACACCTGCCTGCTGCCATTCCTGAGCAAGCTCTGCACTGGTGGCACTCCGATCCCGCAGCTCAATCCTCTTTAGGAGACCATCCTGACGCTTGCTGGACTTTCTTGGACGCCCTGAAGCCTTCTTTACAAGAATTGAACCTCTTTCCTTGCAGTTCTTGATGATCCTATAAATTGTTGATTTAGGTGCAATCTTAGTAGCCACAATATCCTTGCCTGTGAAGCCATTTTTATGCAACGCAATGATGGCTGCACGCGTTTCTTTGCAAGTCACCATGGTTAACAATGGAAGAACAATGATTTCAAGCATCACCCTCCTTTTAACATGTCAAGTCTGCCATTCTAACCCAATCAGCCTGACATAATGATCTCCAGCTTTGTGCTCGTCATCATT
The DNA here is from genome assembly GCF_963082965.1 of Carassius carassius. Taxonomy (NCBI): domain Eukaryota; kingdom Metazoa; phylum Chordata; class Actinopteri; order Cypriniformes; family Cyprinidae; genus Carassius; species Carassius carassius. The sequence continues at coordinate 91,050 of NC_081782.1, read as the reverse complement.
CTCACCTGAGTTAACAAGACGATTACTGAAATGATCTCAGCAGGTTCTTTTAATGGCAGCAATGAAATGCAGTGGAAAGGTTTTTTTGGGATTAAGTTAATTTTCATGGCAAAGAAGGACTATGCAATTCATCTGATCACTCTTCATAACATTCTGGAGTATATGCAAATTGCTATTATAAAAACTTAAGCAGCAACTTTTCCAATTTCCAATATTTATGTAATTCTCAAAACTTTTGGCCACGACTGTACATATCATCACCAATCCTTAAACCAGACAGATTTTTTCTTAGAAGACATAAAAGTGGTTCCACTGCTAAAGCATAAAGCTGGCCCGACAGTGGACACCCCTGCCTAATACCCTTCTGTATTCTTATTGGTTGACTTAAACCACCACCAATATTTAAAATAAAAGATACATTCATATACAAGAGTTTGATCCAAGATATAAAAACATTTCCAAACCCAAACGCATGCAATGTTTCGAACAGAAAACCATGGTCAATTCTATCAAAGGCTTTTTCCTGATCCAGGCACAAAAAACCTACATCCACTTCATAAAGTTTAGAGTAGTCCATAATATCTCTGATCAGAAAAATGTTATCATGTATCGTTCTTTCTGGAATACAATAGGACTTGTCTTGATGTATTATATCCCCCAAAACAGATTTCATTCTATTGGCCAATAACTTAGCTATTAGCACTCGTTAGCTTGTCATTAGCGTTTTCATTCGAACCTATCGCTGTTTTCTTTTCTCCTCTCCTCTCTCTCGCTCCAGTTTTTCACAAGTTCATCAAACAACCGCAGTAAGAATATTTCATCAAACACGGTGAGTAATGGCTTCTCCTGCTAATGTTATTTGCACCTCTAGCTCAGGGATTCCTGTATATTGTTCGGTTCCGGCAACAGAGCCCCTGCAGCTGGGCAACTGGGTGACAGTGAGGCAGCGTAGTTGTGGGTCATAACACAGCTCTTCTGTTCCGATCAAAACATTAAACAGACAAACCTGACATCTTGGCAAATTTAAAAGTGCTGGCTAATGCTAAATGTAAATACAGTAAGATTGTTATTCATGCCGACGCTAATGATGTTCGACTTCGCCAGTCAGAGATCACTAAAAATAACATTAAAGAGGTGTGTGAACTTGCAAGCACGATGTCAGACACTGTAATATGCTCTGGTCCCCTCCCTGCTTACCGTGGTGACGAGATGCATAGCAGATTGTCATCACTCAATGGCTGGATGCCTAAGTGGTGCCCACAGAATTTTGGGGCAGACCTGACCTGTTGAAAAGAGATGGTCTTCATCCCTCCTGGGGTGGCACCACTCTTCTCTCTAGAAATATGGCAAATAGTCTTTTTTTCATGTTTATACTTTACTAACTGGGGCCAAGGTCAGGAAGCAGACAGACTGGCCAAACCAACCGTCTGCTAGCTGCCTCACGTCACAGAGGTCAGCTAATTCTCAGCACATAGAGACTCTTTCACCTAGATATCACACTATAGAGACTGTGTCTGTTCCCCGAACTAGAAAATACAAAAAATGTCCAAACCAAGTTAAGATTAACAATTTAATTGAGGTTCAACAAATAAAAAACAGATGCAATATGGATAAACAAATGATAAAGCTTGGCTTATTGAATATCAGATCCCTTTCTACAAAAACACGTTTTATAAATAATATGATCACTGATCATAATATGGATGTGCTCTGTTTGACAGAAACCTGGCTAAAACCTGATGATTACATTATTTTAAATGAGTCCACCCCCCAAGATTACTGTTATAAACATGAGCCGCGTCTAAAAGGCAAAGGTGGAGGTGTTGCTTCAATTTATAACAAAGTTTTCAGGATTTCTCAGAGGGCAGGCTTCAGGTATAACTCGTTTGAAGTAATGGTGCTTCATATAACATTATCCAGAGAAACAAATGTTAATGATAAATCCCCTGTTATGTTTGTACTGGCTACTGTATACAGGCCACCAGGGCACCATACAGACTTTATTAAAGAGTTTGGTGATTTTACATCCGAGTTAGTTCTGGCTGCAGATAAAGTTTTAATAGTTGGTGATTTTAATATCCATGTTGATTGGGGCTGCAACTAACGATTATTTTGATAATCGATTAATCTGTCGATTATTTTTACGATTAATCGATTAATCGGTTTATGTACTTATATTTTAGTTTTGCCCATTTTTTCCCCAAGTAAATTATTAATAAAGGGTCTTTATCATAAATTGATTAGTTGTTTCAGCTCTAATGTTGATAATGAAAAAGATGCATTGGGATCAGCATTTATAGACATTCTGAACTCTATTGGGGTTAGACAACACATTTCAGGACCTACTCATCGTCAAAATCATACTCTAGATTTAATACTGTCACATGGAATTGATGTTGATAGTGTTGAAATTATGCAGCCAAGTGATGATATCTCAGATCATTATTTAGTTTTGTGCAAACTTCATATAGCCAAAATTGTAAATTCTACTTCTTGTTACAAGTATGGAAGAACCATCACTTCTACCACAAAAGACAGCTTTTTAGGTTATCTTCCTGATGTATCCAAATTCCTTAGCATATCCAAAACCTCAGAACAACTTGATGATGTAACAGAAACTATGGACTCTCTCTTTTCTAACACTTTAAATACAGTTGCTCCTCTACGCCTAAGGAAGGTTAAGGAAAACAGTTTGACACCATGGTATAATGAGCATACTCGCACCCAAAAGAGAGCAGCCCGAAAAATGGAGCGCAGCTGGAGGAAAACAAAACTAGAGGTATTTCGTATTGCTTGGCGGGAAAGTAACCTATCCTACAGAAAAGCATTAAAAATGGCTAGATCCGATTACTTTTCTTCTCTTTTAGAAGAAAACAAACATAACCCCAGGTATTTATTCAATACAGTGGTTAAATTAACAAAAAATAAAGCCTCAACAAGTGTTGACATTACCCAACACCACAGCAGTAATGACTTTATGAACTACTTTACTTCTAAACTCGATACTATTAGAGATAAAATTGCAACCATTCAGCTGTCAGCTACAGTATCGCATCAGACAGTGCACTATAGACCCCCTGAGGAACAGTTCCACTCATTCTCTACTATAGGAGAGGAAGAATTGTATAAACTTGTTAAATCATCTTAACCAACAACATGTATGTTAGACCCTATACCATCTAAGCTACTAAAAGAGGTGCTTCCAGAAGTCATAGATCCTCTTCTGACTATTATTAATTCCTCATTGTCATTAGGATATGTCCCCAAAACCTTTAAACTGGCTGTTATTAAGCCTCTCATCAAAAAACCACAACTTGACCCCAAAGAACTAGTTAATTATAGACCAATCTCAAATTTCCCTTTTCTGTCCAAGATACTAGAAAAGGTGGTATCTTCACAATTATATTCCTTCTTAGAGAAAAATGGTATATGTGAAGATTTCCAGTCAGGATTTAGACTGTATCATAGTACTAAGACTGCTCTCCTTCCTGCCTGCGGGTTTCGCTGTTGGACAGTGTTTTCTCTACTTCCTGTTGGCCTTCTGTAGCAAATCGTAGCTCCGTGTAGCTGTTTTTATTTTATTTTTTCTCTAGAATCTTTATCTTACTATCACTCCTTGTTTTTTTAAAGTGTTTTTCACAAGTTCATCAAACAACCGCAGTAAGAATATTTCATCAAGCACAGTGAGTAATGGCTTCTCCTGTCATTGTTACTTGCACCTCTTGCCACATGTACAGTTTATCTATCTCTGTCGCTGATGAGGGATTCACATGTGAAAAATGCAGGGAAATAGTTAGGCTGACAGAGAAGATTTCAGAATTAGAGACACGCATCCAAACTTTAATTGATGACAGTAAGAATGTTAGGGCTCTAGATACGGCTTTGGATGTGTCTAGCACAGGGATTCCTGTACATTGTTCGGTTCCGGAAACAGAGCCCCTACAGCAGGGCAACTGGGTGACGGTGAGGCAGCGTAGTCGTGGGTCAAAACACCGCTCTTCTGTTCCGATCAAAACATTAAACAGGTTCTCCCCACTCAGTGATGCACCCACTGAGAAACCTGATGAAAGTGCTCTAGTTATTGGTGATTCTATTGTACGGAACGTGAATATAGAGACACCAGCCACCATAGTCAAATGTTTACCGGGAGCCAGAGCGCCTGACATCTTGGCAAATTTAAAAGTGCTGGCTAATGCTAAACGTAAATACAGTAAGATCGTTATTCATGCCGGCGCTAATGATGTTCGACTTCGCCAGTCGGAGATCACTAAAAATAACATTAAAGAGGTGTGTGAACTTGCAAGCACGATGTCAGACACTGTAATATGCTCTGGTCCCCTCCCTTCTTACCGTAGTGATGAGATGCATAGCAGATTGTCATCAGTCAATGGCTGGATGTCTAAGTGGTGCCCACAGAATAACATAGGTTTCATAGACAATTGGACTTTTGGGGCAGACCTGACTTGTTTAAAAGAGATGGTCTTCATCCCTCCTGGGGTGGCGCCACTCTTCTCTCTAGAAATATGGCAAATAGTCTTAGTGTTTATACTTGTCTAACTGGGGCCCAGGTCAGGAAGCAGACAGACAGTCTGCTAGCTGCCTCCCGTCACAGAGGCCAGTTTATTCTCAGCACATAGAGACTTTTTCACCTAGATATCACACTATAGAGACTGTGTCTGTTCCCCGAACTAGAAAATACAAAAAACGTCCAAACCAAGTTAAGATTAACAATTTAATTTAGGTTCAACAAATAAAAAACAGAAGCAATATGGATAAACAAATGATAAAGCTTGGCTTATTGAATATCAGATCCCTTTCTACGAAAACACTTTTTGTAAAAATATGATCACTGATCATAATATAGATGTACTCTGTTTGACAGAAACCTGGCTAAAACCTGATGATTACATTATTTTAAATGAGTCCACCCCCCAAGATTACTGTTATAAACATGAGCCGCGTCTAAAAGGCAAAGGTGGAGGTGTTGCTTCAATTTATAACAACGTTTTCAGGATTTCTCAGAGGGCAGGCTTCAAGTATAACTCGTTTGAATTAATGGTGCTTCATATAACATTATCCAGAGAAACAAATGTTAATGATAAATCCCCTGTTATGTTTGTACTGGCTACTGTATACAGGCCACCAGGGCACCATACAGACTTTATTAAAGAGTTTGGTGATTTTACATCCGAGTTAGTTCTGGCTGCAGATAAAGTTTTAATAGTTGGTGATTTTAATATCTATGTTGATAATCTAAAAGATGCATTGGGATCAGCATTTATAGACATTCTGAACTCTATTGGGGTTAGACAACACGTTTCAGGACCTACTCATTGTCGAAATCATACTCTAGATTTAATACTGTCACATGGAATTGATGTTGATGGTGTTGAAATTATTCAGCCAAGTGATGATATCTCAGATCATTATTTAGTTCTGTGCAAACTTCATATAGCCAAAATTGTAAATTCTACTTCTTGTTACAAGTATGGAAGAACAATACCAGTCAGGATTTAGACCGTATCATAGTACTGAGACTGCTCTCCTTAGAGTTACAAATGATCTGCTCTTATCATCTGATCGTGGGTGTATCTCTCTATTAGTTTTATTGGATCTTAGTGCTGCGTTTGACACAATTGACCACAACATTCTTTTGCATAGACTTTGTTGGCATCAGTGGAAGTGCATTAGCATGGTTTAAATCGTACTTATATGACCGCCATCAGTTCGTAGCAGTGAATGAAGATGTATCCTATCGATCACAAGTACAGTATGGAGTACCTCAAGGCTCAGTACTAGGGCCGCTACTCTTCACGCTTTATATGTTACCCTTGGGAGATATCATCAGGAAAAATGGTGTTAGCTTTCACTGTTATGCTGATGATACTCAGCTCTATATTTCTTCGCAGCCCGGTGAAACACACCAATTTGAAAAACTAATGGATTGCATAGTCGATATAAAAAACTGGATGACAAGTAATTTCTTACTGCTAAATTCTGAAAAACAGAGGTGTTAATTATAGGACCTAAAAACTCTGCTTGTAATAACC